>NW_009725675.1:6245-49227 GCF_000703405.1 Apaloderma vittatum
ATGGAAGAGTGGGTTGCACCACCCTTGGTTCTGTCTGACAGGGTCTTCTTGCCACGAAAAGGGATAAATCAATTCAGAGAATCCAGCCTGCTGTTGTCTTGACCAAACCCCATGCTTTTGTCTTCTCATCTTTCTGCATTACTGAGTGTTGGGTTCCTTGGTTGTGGTGGTGGTGTTTTTTTGTCCCCAGTCCTGCTGGTTTTTGGCATCTCCCTCACTTGCACCCCCCCTATTGGCAGTGGTGCTGCATGTATCTGTGGTCACAGGTGCGTGCTGTGAGACTTTGGTGAAAATAGTGATAGCCTCTGAAATGTATGAAGCCTTCGTGCCAAGTAGGTTGCTGCACAAGATACCATCTTGATGACAGCTGTCTTCATTTCCATTGAACTCTGGGAGAACCCAGAAACTGCTCTGGTAGTCAGGTCTCACGGGAAGCCCTTTTGCTTTCATCCTCTGCCCAGGGAAGATTAATCTCACCCACTGTTACTCTCCTGGTAGGATGCAGGGAATGTGCTTGCAGCCATTCTGGCCATGCCTTTCCAGTCAGTGGATGATGGGGGTGTGTTTTGTGAGGCAGAAAGGTGGTTACTTTGAGAGGCCTCATATCAAGACGCTCTAAAGCACTAGGATATGAGATGTGGATGAGAGTGGTGCAGCCTGGGGCAGGGACATGCTGGATTCCCTAATGCCCCACTGAGGGAGGGTTCTGGTCATACCCTCTCTGTAGAGCCATTCCCTGAGCTGGCCCTCCTGGCCTCGCCATCCTGTCTACAGTGACATGGGTGGGTCGGCTTGCTTTGGTTGGGAGGGCGGCAGCAAGGCTGAGGTCCTTCCCTTCCTCTGCTGCTTCCATCTCCTCCTCTTCTTTGCCTTCCTTTCTCTTTAGGGCAGACTGCCCATTTCTTATGTGGACCTACAATTGTTGGCTTCCAGCCCTCTTTTTGCAGCACAGCTCTGAGTGCTGTCAGTCCTCAGCTGGTTATGATCGAACCTGTTGGCTGGGGTTGTGGAGTGTTTCAGCATTTCCTCCCACCTGTCTAATAATAAAACTTTCATTATGCAGCCCTTATTTTGCCTTCTTCATGAGAGACAAAAGGAGTTAGCGCCTGGCAGCCAGGCTTTGAGTGTTCTCTTGTCGGTGCTGTTGGTGAGGGGCTTTCATAGCTCCAAACCAAGGGTGTGGAGTGGAGGGAGCCTTGACAGCCTGTCCAGGTCACGGTTCTGGTCTGATGACTGGAGGATGAGTGACAAGCAGACTTGCACCAAACTGCCCCAGACCAAGGGTTGAGGTGCCAGGCAGCTGCTCTCCCTTGGCCTCTCCTCCTTTGCCGCGTCCATCTAGGGTTGCTGAGCTACAGTCTGAGGGGCACGGGGCAGGCTCCATGGCCAGCTGGCTGTCAAGTGGTGGAACTTCTCTAGGCTCTCTGGCCTGCCCTAGAGGAGAAGACAGACTTGGCCTCTTGCATGAAAGAAAACAAAAAAAATGTCCTTTGGAGACTTCTGCAGAAATAGCAAGACCATTTTGACTGGCTCAACACAAGCACAAGTTGCCCAGAAAGGTTGTGGCATCTCCATCCTTGGAGATATCAAAAACCCAGGTGGACTTGGTCCCTGGAAATCTGCTCCAGGTGAGCAGGGGGTGTTGACTAGACAGTCTCCAGGGATGCCTTCCAGCCTCAGCCATTCTCTGACTGAAACTTGCTGAAAAAGTTCATCTTGAGATGGGCAGTTCATCTCAAAGTTCATCTTTGATATGGGGAATTGCAGTTCACTTGGTTAGAGATGAGTGAAGCAAGAAATAATTTTAGATTCATTTAATGGCAAGTGTAGATCACACTTCAAAAATAAGCTGGTGTGCCAGGCTTGCCCATAATAAACTCAGGGGAGTCAATAAAAACTATTATGAATTCATACCAAAATAACAGAGAGCAAATCTTACTACTTCTGTTTGCACAAACAACTTAAGCTACTCTTTAACTTTAAAACGTACCCTAAATTAATTTTTCATGCATATATCAAAGTTGTGAGATTCCTTAAAACTTAAGAACACAATTTGTGTTCTCATTTTTGCACATAAGAGGCCAGTGCTCAAGATCGTTGCCTTTGATCCCACACAAAGAATTGTATGGACATAAAAAGTAGCCAGAACTTGGCTGCTGTTGAGGAGTCATTTTATGATCATGCTTTGCTCACAGGAGTCTAAATGTGAAAAGCCAAATTTACATAATCCAACCACACTATGAACCCTTGCCCTCCCCTCTCCCTTGACCTTTGCTGCCCAATTTGGCTCCCAGAGCTTGTCCGGAGATCTCTTTCTTGGGTTACGTGTCTCTCCAGCAAGAAACCCAAGTTGTGAAAGCAAGAAAGTGGTGGAATTGCAGCCACAAAACCTGAACTCCAGCGGACTTGATCTTCCCTCTTCCATTACTACTACACCTACTCATGAGGCAGCCCTGTGGGGACCAGTGTGGACACTGGCTGGTAGCCAAGGCATGTACCACACATCTCCTTACCTTTGCTCGTAACTCGAGCTCATCCACAAATGGCAGCTGAAAATTCATGCCTATAATGTAAGTTCACAGCAGTTTAACCCCTGTTTTGCAACAACACTGCAGGCTGCCTTTTTTTTTTTTTTTTTTGGAAAAGCTTTATGTTTCTCAATATTTGTACATCTTTTTTAATTTTCTCAACTTGTGAGGACTAGTGGGAAGGTTTGTCAGCATTTTACTTTGGAGATAGAAGGCAACGGGGAAGTGGATCACTGACAGGGAATTGCTCGCTGTCTGGACAAGCGTAATGTGCAGTAAGGCAAAAAGCTTGGACTCACCTTTGTGAGGTTCAACTCCAAGCCAAGCTATAACTGGAGCTCAGTGTCTTCAGAAGATGTCCATGTAGAGATAGCCGTAGTCCATTTTGATGATCATCAGTCTGCAGCTGAATTAATTAATTGATGGGGCAAGAAAGATGTTTAAAGGCAGACCTACCACTCGAAGTCCAGATCGAAGATCAAATGTACAGTCTGATTTTTTTTTTTTAATGTTTTGTTGCTAAGGGATTCCTAATCCTGTCAATATGTCTTTAGGTCTTGCTCCTTCAAATAGCTTTGGGTGAGTGGAACATACCGCACTTTTGCAAAGATCTCCTGAAGTCAATGAAAGCCATTTGTGACCATGGGAGCTGAGAAAGCAGACGCATTGTGTGTACCTTGGTAAGCTGGTCTGTGTTTGGGAAATGAGAGTAGTACAGCATTACTGTGCTTGGTTTGGAAAGTAATCATATCTAAAAGAGCTTGAAACAATTTTCAAATTAGGATTGTGAAAAGCCCAAAGTAATTTTTTCTTCTTTAAGAGAACAAGTGTTTAAACCCAGAAAGAGCAGTAGGCAGGAGGAATTTGATAGATGCAACCTGGTAGCTGTTGCAAGGCATGGCATAGAATAGGCCTAAGCTTTACCTATTGCTGTGTGAAGGTTAAGAGCTGCAACCTCAGTTAGGAGATCCAAATTTCACAACACTTGGGTGATGCTGTAACAGGAAGAAGGGTGTGGGCAAAACTACAGAGCGATGTATGAGTAATTCAAGACCTCACCTGTTTTCCCATCTGGAGAGCAGGGCTAAGTGGGGAAAGCAGATGGGCAGATCAGAAGTTAGAGTTTAAATGCTTACTTTTGCTGAGCTTATCTGTATTGAGGATAATCTTTGGGGATTCATGCTTGTTGCATGCTTTTTGTATTTTTGGATGGATGGTTTTTGAGTCAGAAAAAAAGGCGACTGGTGTTACTCCTTTTATGTACTGTATCCCGCGTAGCAAATCTGAGCAACTAGGTTATAGGCAGCAGATGCCAGCAGTTTTTGTGATACTTTACTGTTAATTTACTCAGATGTGTTTTCTTCAGTAATGTGCCTAGTAGTGAATGAGCTACATTTTTAATATCAGAGAGGAGGAATTACTGTCTCATTTCCATGTGAAAAAGTCTCGGTGAGTATCAAAGGCAGATTATGACCTTAAGTAGTGCCCAGAAGTGATATGTCAGAAAGAAAAAGTTATGGTCCTGACAATGGTTTTTTTAAATGCAGTCAACATTATATATGTTTAATAAATACATAACTTTCTGCAATGTTTGAAATCAGGAATCATGACTCTAAAATTAAACTTGATGTAAGTATGGGTGAGATTGACTTCAGTGGTTATTACTGTCTGAGAAATTAAAAAGGAGAGAATAAAGGCAGACAATACGAGGTTCATATTTTCCAGTGTTCAGCAGTTTTGTGAGCAAAATGATCTGTTTACAGTGTATTTTTGAGATAGAAATAATTTTTATCTCCAGTACTAAATTTGGAATGAGTATACCCAGCCATCTGCATATGCAGCAAGCCTAATATCTTGATTTAGGGATTAAATTTGTACCGTGCTCTTGTTTGTTTTTCTTCAGACTTTTGCTATATCACTGGATTTTTTTTCTGATGGAGTGTAGATTCTCACTGGTGAATTTTGCAGTGTTGTTTACTGATATCTTGGTGAGAGTTTGTAACTTGTTGAAAACTCAGTAAGAGTCCTTATGACTTTATATGTCAGTTAGCTAGTGGTATTAATATTTAAAGCAGTTAGTTCTCTTCCCCTTTTAGTCCAAGCTAATGTCTTCCAATCAACATTATGTAATTTAACAAATATAACAAACCCTACTGAATGCTATACTGTACTCTTTTGTCATCTCTGGATGTACAGCATAGCACATATTCTTGTATGTTCTGAACATTTTGTAGATTGGTAGCTGTATTTGTGGTAGTAAATGCATTAGATTTTTGAGCCAACAAATTTCATTTTCTATCAACACTCATCTTCAAGTTATGTTTCTGCTGAATTATGCATTGCTAATTAGGAATAATTCTATCGCTTTGGTTACTATAAGAAATTGGGGCATTATTAGGGTGTTGGCCTTGGTGTTTCCATAACAGGTTAGCTACTTTGATCTGGCTGTGTTGACAGTAAAATTGGGTCTTCTGCTTGGACGTGTAGCAAATATACATGTTTGATTAGACCGTTGTCAAATTGGAAGAAGGAACTGGAATCAGTAAAGCAAAGACAGTCACAGTAATAATAAAAAAAGAGAGAAAAAATGAAGCAATATGGGGTCATACCAGACTCTGTCTCTGCTGCTATAATTTATGGCTGTAAACAGAGGTCAGGACGTCACTCGGTGGCAGTCCCAGCTCTTCTCAGATTCCTACCATTTTCCTATGGCTCACATAAGCCCAGTCCTAGAACACGGTGTTCCCTTCCGCGTACCCCTCGTTATGTATTATTTTTTCTAACCAGATGAGATTAAACAGAAGAGAGTTCAGGGAGGAGTCGGAAAAAATAATAGAGGTAGAGAGAGGAAAATTACGTTAGTGAGGACTGCAAGGTGTCTGTGTACGTATATTTGCGACGCAGGTCTGAATTATCTAAAAGTAGTTGTGAAGGGTAACTGTAAAAAAGTGGCTTTTAATTTTGATTTTAACAAAGAGATCTCATGTTGAAAGGGAAGGATCTGTGTGGGATGGTGTTAGCGCTTTGGAAGTGATTAAGTTGTGTAAAGCACCAGCAGCTGTGTAGTATGGAATGATACAATTTTGGTAGGATGAGGGATAGCCAGCTGCTGAAGTTCCCTATTGTACGATCATTTTTGATAGTTGTGACACTAGTGTCTTTGACCTAATGTAACTCTAGTATTAAACAACATTGAGAATATGGACCATTTATGTCATGTGAAGGAAAATACTCATGTTGAAGTATTTAATAGTTTTAGTGTAATCTTTTTTCTTAATTAAACATTTGCAATGATATAAATCAAAACACAGCAAAAATGGGATTCTTTTTGTATGTAGGTGTATATAACCTTGTAAATGCCATGTGGCATTTTAGATTTTATTTCATTTTCCCTTTAAGCTTCAGAGTGGTGTATAAAATGCGCTAAAAGGGCCTTTATTCTAGTTGAAGTGCTCTGGTTTCACTCATCCTTTCTTCCTTTTCCTTTTCTTTATGGTAGGGTTTAAAGTTTTGAGGATTATTGGGGAAGAAGTGCCATCTTTTCTGTTATGATCATTGGCAGCTAAAACTACTTAGTGCCTTTGCAGTGATCTTAACAACCATCAGTCAGCCCAAAAATGAGGAGTACCTCGTAGAATTTCAGGTTACATGCGCATGTGACCCTGATTCAGAAGTGTAAGTGTCTGTAATTTAAGAAACTTGTAGGACAGGTTGTGTGCTACAGTCTGTGGTTGACCATCTCACTAGCTGTCTGGTTCTTCTCTGAAGAATGCTATATAAAATGTTGTGACAACTTTTTAGAAACTTGTGATTCAAGATCATGTAATTTAAAAAAAATGAGCTGTGAATGACTGGAGACTGTAGATTGGTCAAAGCATGAGAGATGACATTTCAAGACCAATATGCTAGGAGAAGTACACAGGGAAGAAAGGGGAGGAAGCACCCCTGTCTTTGTGTCAGGTTTGGTTTATGTTCCCCTAGTTACGTGGAACTCAGTTGCTCCCCAAAATGTGGTGGCCATACCCAGCCTTGAACAGAGGAGTCATGGTAAAACTTTAGTGCTCTCCCCAGCTTCCGAGAGAAATCCAACGTGACTATTTTGTACTCGGGAAATTTTCAAATATATCCTGGCTTCCTGAATTTCATAATGTAGCATGTCAAGTAAAGAGCGTTAGCTGTCACATTTGGACAACATTTCAGCTTTCAGTCTGGATCTTCTACTGTTGCAGTGGTGTTCATGAAGAAAGCAGATTAGGTGCATGGTTTCTCCTATCTTCACGTAAGTCGTTATTGTCCTTAAATTTGATTGTCCTTAAATATTGGGTGGTTTTTTAGAGAGTTCAGGTTGTTCTGCTTTAGTCCTTACAAGTAAACATTTTAGAAGGTGGAGCAGAAGGCCAATGGCGTCCTGGGGTTCATGAAGAAGAGCGTGGCAAGCAGGTCGAGCGAGGTTATTCTTTCCTTTATTCTGCCCTGCTGAGGCCTCGCCTGGAGCACTGTGTCCTGTTCAGGGCTCCCCAGTTCAAGGAGGACAGGGAACTGCTGAAGAGGGCACAGCAAAGGGCTACAAAGATGATTAGGGGACTAGAACATCTCTCTTCTGAAGAAAGGCTCAGGGACTTGGGCCTTTTTAGTCTGGAGAAGACTGAGGGGGGATCTTTTCAACACTTATAAATATTTAAAGGAGAGCATCAGGAGGATTGGGGCCAGTCTTTTTCAGTGGTGCCCAGTGACAGGACAAGAGGTAATTGACACAAACGTAGCAAGTTCCACCTAAACATGAGGAGGAATTTCTTCGCTTTGAGGGTGGCAGAGCACTGAGGCTGCCCAGAGAGACTGTGGGATCTCCGTCTCTGGAGACATTTGAAACCTGTCTGGATGGCATCCTGTGCAACCTACTGTAGGGGATCCTGCTCTGGCAGGGGGTTTGGACTAGATGATCTCCAGAGGTCCTGTCCAACTCCTAACATTCAGTAATTCTGTGATATGAAAAGGAGCAGTTACAGTAGAGTAAGTTTATGGTCTTTAACTCCTCCTGTCACTTGGCTGCTGAGATGTCGCAAGGACTGCTACCTTCCATTTGATCTTTCTTTTAAAACTGCTGATGAGCTTTGCAGGTGCCTGGGAGGCTCTGCAGAATGACTGGGAACAAACTTATTGAGGCCAAGTCCTTACAGAGGAATGGTGTTTTGGATGGACATGATCTAAGCACGTTTTTCATAATCTTCATTCTGCTATCATACTCCTCAAAGGAACTTTCAGATCCCAACAGTGAGCTTAGAAACACATTAGGCGGCCTTAGAAATAAAGTAGCAGTAATGGAGAGAATATTCTGCCACTGTCAGTGGTGGTCTAGAGATTAATTCCCCAAAAGTAAGTTCTTAAATTCCTGGGAAGCTGTCAGATAACATAAAGTAAATGTGCACAGTTTACCTAACAGGCTGCCCGGGGAGGTGGTGGAGTCACCAACCCTGGAGGTGTTTAAAAGAAAAGTAGATGTAGCACTTGAGGCTATGGTGTAGTGGTTAGGTATGCTGGGATGAAGGTTGGACTAGATGATCTTCAGAGGTCCCTTCCAACCCCTAACATTCTGTGATTCTGTGATGTTATAATTACGGTGTTAGATTTGCAGTGTGGCTTTCTTGCCTGATTGTCGATACGTCGCATTTCAGTGGTCTGCGTTGCTTATAAGGGTCGTGTAGTAACCCATCAAGAATGGCAGAATTACCATCGCATGTTTGTGTTGTGTCATCTAGATAAAAATCCTGCTTGCATTTTTTCCTGCATGTATTTAAGACTACATTTGCTTGTTTGCATGTCAGTAAATGGTGCTTTACAGTAATATGAAAAGAGATGCAGCCATTCCAAGATCTTCAAACATTTTTATCTGATTATGGCTCTTTTCTATAGCTTTTCTAATTTTTAGCACTTTATTAGGAAAAATGCACAAGTGATGCAGTTTTCAATGCTGTCTCTTTTACCCATGTTAGAAATTATTCTTTAACTCTGTGTGTTTGCTTTTTTAAAGGATATCATGACTCATTATTTACTCATGGGTAATCATCCTTAGTAAACAGTGCATCTTGTGAGAGCTAATACAGAGCTCTGTGTGTATCAGTTAGAGAGAGAGACCCTTTGATGGAAAAGTTCCTGCCAGCTGTCACCCCCACAGCTAGTATCACCTCATTATATAGAGCTGGTTACAAAATACCAAAAATAATGTTTGTGTTTAGAGAGACAGAAAAGCTTGCAAATAAACTAGAATTCAATAACATGTATGACTTCAGGGCTGCTGCAAAATATACTCACCCATGTAGTTCTACAGTTTTCTGTTTTGTGTCTGATATCTTGCTGCTATGCTTGGTTGATATTTTATACTTTTTCAATTAGTGAAAGCAAAAAGAAAATGGCATAAAATAACTTAATCCTATCCCTTTTCTGGTATGAGGAGGAAATAGGATTTGTCTCTTATTACCAGTTACTTTCCTTAAAATGATATCCTAGATTTTGAATCATTCCGTAGCTAAGTGATGACTCTCTCATTTTGTCTCCTATATATAAAAGAAGTGAAAAGATTTAGCTCGTGAATTTTTCATATAGACTACAGACATACTGTTTGGGGCCAAATGCTGTCCTCAGTTACAAGTCAGTGTCAGTGTTCTGAGACAATGGCAGTGTTGTGCATGTATTTCAGCATAGTACCAAGACTTAAATGTTTTGTTTCTATTGTGCATAGAGGAGTAGAGAATTAAGCAGGTGATAGATAAACTGATTATGAAAATAGATAGGAAATAGAGGTTCATTTTCCAGTCCAACATGCTGTTGCCAGTACTGAAGCAAGAGTAAAACCATTACTCACTGCCCTGCGGGTGCTGCACCCTGCAGTGAATGAACACCATAGTTTTAAATACCTAGTAACATCATGAAAAACTGAAGTTGAAGCAGAGGTTCAGATTTTAATAAGTGAAATTGCCTTTCCTCCTTCAGTGCTGCCAGCTTGAAAACATTTGACTGTATTTTAAACTTTCCCAAAGGGACTTCGCCTTTTCACTTCTTAGGATCTGCCTGTGAAACCAAGAGTGAGGAAGGGTGTAGTATGGGAGGCAGCTTTACGTGCCTTTGGTTTTAGGTTAGTAACATCACTTCCAAGTTTTACGTTCAGAGCAGCCCTTAGCCCTGTGTTCTTTCAGCCTCCAAGAATTTCTGTACTTTGAAATTAAAAACCAAGTTAACCTTTGACCAAGAATTTCAAAATCACCTGGTAGAAAGCCCATCCCTTTCTGCTGCCTGATAAATGAAAAACTTTCCTCTGCTTACAGGACTCAAAATGCCTCTGTAGAAAAAACCCGAGGCTTTATTAATTCTGAATTGCAGTTTTTCTGGATAATTATTTTTCAGAGAAGGCATCCCAGCTGAGTGTTTGAATCTGTTCCTTGCTTTTGGATCTGGGGTATGGAAAACTGGGCAAAAATAATTAGAGGGAAAAATGGTAGTAGTGCTGCAGTGATGTGAGGACCTTACCCACAGCTAGGATCTGCTGAGTAAAGAGGAGATTGCTCTTACCGGTTTGAAACCTGTCTGAAATAAAAGAAGAAAGCAAACCGTAAGAAAACTAAGTGGAAATGCAGCCCCCCACCCCCTGTGTTTTTCGTACTGTAGTGAGGAAAAAATTCCCCTTGTGCCGAGACAGCTTAAGGTTGTTTTTTTCCCATTGCTTGTCTCATTCAGCATCTGTTTTCTGAGAAAGGGCAAAGCATCAGCCGTTGCTGGTTTCACAGTCCTCTGCAGCCGTCGGGCATAGTCAGTCTTCTTAGCCCCTGCACACAATCCCAATGGAAGGCAGAGAGCACTGTCTGGCACAGGGGTAGGTGGTGTATCTTTTATTTGAAATTCTGGTTACTGCTTCCTGCATGAACGTCGTGAGGTTTCTCAGTGAGTTTGTTAGAGGCTTCCTGGATTTCTGTCCTTGTGTAATGCTTTTCCAAACCACATTTTCTGCTCCGGTTTTTGGGGAGCTCACAGGCACACTCGGCTCTGTCTACAGAAGGGTTTTGTGTCGGGGCAGAGCTGGGCATTGGCACGGCCTCAAAAAGGCACCCTTGGTGCTCGGTGAGCTGATACGGCAGTTACCCTGGTGCTCCTGCGAGAAGGCTTCACGCGGAGGCAGCCTTCCGGCAGGCATCACCAGCATGGTTCTGCCAACGTGCAGTTCTTCTTCAGGAGAAAGATGTCCAGGCTGCACTGTGGTCTGCAGAGCATGCTGAGGGGCTGGCATCTCTCTTGTGACCATAAGTAGCCTGGGAAGCTCTGCAGGGCCGTCCTTGCTGATGTGCTCCTGCCTCAGGTTGGCAAATTCCTGCTCCTGATCCAGCTACGACAGCGTCACAGTAGGACACTGTCAGTGCCCTTTTGGGAGGGGATGTGTACCTGGAAGGGACATTCTGTCTAAGGCAGGCAGCGTTGTTTATTGTGGGATACGCCGTGTGGGAAGGCAGGCATGACACAAACTATCTGTTACTATTAGGATAATACGAGATGGGTCTTTTAAAGAGAAATCATAAATATGTTTGGCATATACACACAATGAAGCGTCTCCTGTAAGACTCATTCTTCCAGTGTTGCCTAATCAATTTGGTACGTTGTTTTTGAAGGTTTGATTTCTTGTATGCCTTGCATCTCCTTCTGGTACTCAGATGTCTGGCTGATGAGGTCTTTTGATGCTACATGCTGTATTTATAGCCCTCATGAACTTGCCTTGCAAAATCACTAGATTTTAATCACTCACTTCTTTGAGTACTGAATCCTAAATATGCAGACTTGTTGGCACTTAGAGAGCTTTATTTGTCTATCAAAATACATTAAAAACAAGTCAGTCTATCAGAGCTGGCTATCTTGAAAGGGTTAGGATTAAGATGTCAGCTTTACACACTGGCAGCGCCAAGGTGATAGATGGACAGAAAGATTAGGAAAGAATTAATTTAAGTATCTCGGAGTTATAAAAGCCAGTGCTTTACCAGATGCAGGTCTGTCATTATCTGTTTTGCTCTTTCTGTGGGCCGTTCCTGATCTTTAAGTCTGCTGCTGAATGCCGTTTTGAAAGCTTTTCAGGGATAATTGCTGCTGTGAAGGTAGATGTTCTCATGTTCTATGTGATGCCTGGGTTATAAAAATGGTGATGTCTCTATCCATTTCCTTGCTTTTTCACTTTCTTCCTGAAATTGAGAAAAAGAGATGTTAGGGAATGACACTGGTAAAATGGATTGACTGTCCTTGAGTTTTGAAATCCCAGCCTTTCCTTATGGAATTTCCTGGATTTTTCTTTACGTCTTAAATTATTTTCTGTGGAGAATTAAAATTCTCGGAGAAGTTGTCAGACGCAGAGTACAAGCCATGCTAACTAAACAAATAACAGTTCCTGTTGAACCCTGTCTGAATTGATGTCTGCATGGCAATGTAAACATGGTGTAGAAGAGAACAGGAGTTTTAGAAGGAATCTCAAGAATATGATAAGTCCCCCCTTGTTTGCTACTAAAATATCTTAAAAATGGAGAGAAAGCTGATAAGGCACTGTGCTGGAGATAGGCAATATACTGTATAAAAGCAAAAGTTTAGCTTTAATCTTACATAATAGACGGGAAAATGTCACTGCAGATTATACTAGTTGCACTAAATTCTTGTCTATTAAAAGCAATTGAGATTTTTTTTCCTACTGTGCTGGCATATAGAGCTGCTGTCTTCTGTGCCGTAGCACAATTGCAGACATACTTGAATTTCCCTCTCCCACCCTCGAAATTCTCTGTCAGAACTTAATAGGAATTGTGAATATAAAAGTTGTATGAAAAGAAAGCGAGCTGCTCTCCCCTGGTCTCTGCTTTTCAGCGCCTTCTCACATGAATGCTCGGTTTTGTGCCGTGCAACAGAAGCAATCGTACATAAACTCAGAGCTAAACAGAGCTTAAAAGTTCTGAAATGTCAGTTCTTCAAGCCTTGTGGGGGAAAGCTGCTACTTAAGATAGTCTTGCTGGGTACTTTTTTTGGGATTTTGACCCTTAGCGTTTATATTTGGTGGTAGAAATATGGTAAGTTTGGTTTAAACTCCTTGAGGCACAGTGTTTGAAATGGGCTAATACAGCATACACACCACCACATCAAAAAAGTAGACAAGCTTTTGTTACCCCGTTTATGATTTTTCTACTAAAATACAGGCAGAAGTTTTATAATTTATGAGAATACTAAAATATGATTCCCCCCCATTTAAGAAAGAGGCTTATTTCTGTGTGTGTGTTTGTTTGTTTGTTTTCACCTTGTCAGTTGAAAATATTTACTGTAGTGTAAATATTTTTGTTTTGTTTTGTTTAAGGAAAGAAATCAACTAAAGTGAGCTTTTCATTTTCTGTAAATTACGGTGCTATTCTGATAATACTTAAGGAATTTATTTTTTGCTGATGTTTGATAGTAGATGCAGGATCTTAAATTTTCAAAAGTGACTCATGGTTTGGCATAAGGCCATTTCAGAGTGCATAACCTAAAACATCTGAAAGATGGTATTCAGTTCTTTCTGGAAACAGAGTTCCATTAAAGACATTTCAGTTTGTCAGCAAAATGCCCAGGCGTTTGAAAATGGTAAAATGGTAATTGAAATCACCACTTCTATGTGCAAATACAGCTTAATAGTTTTGCTTTCAGGCTACGATTGAAAGATTTTCATAATTTGAAAAAGTTAGAAGATTAAAAGCAAACAAATTTTTACACCTATCTGTGATTACATAATACAGTGTGATGGGACAATATAGTTTGTGTCATAATGTAATTTATTATAAAACTGTTGCATTATTGCCTGTATACTTGCAAAGCAGGAAAAACTGATTGGTAGGCAGCATGTTAGGTTTTGTGAATTTGCGTAGTGCAGTCAGGCAGATGGTGTAGCTGCATAGCTATGAGCTATTATGGTCTTGGTTTACCAAACTCTAGACAATTTTAGCTGGATAATAGGATCCTCTGTATTTTTCTCTTTACAGTCCTTACATCACTGACCAATTTAGTGTCTGTTTCTCCTTTCTTGCTTTTAGTAGGTGATGGAGCTGCTACAAGCAGGTGATTAAGGAGCAACAAACACTGATTTGTCAGTCTGTGGTTCCTTTGGACTGTGGGGAGGAAGGGGAAGGCATCAGGAAAGAAGTTGCTGAGGGGCCTGACATAGAAGAAGTGGGTAAATCTTACTGAGTAATGTGTTAAACCTAGCAAGGGTCCTCAGAACAGCAGCACCAAAAGCAAAAGTGCCATTGAGCGACAATTTATATATTGACAGGAAAAAGCAGAGTGTTGTGTTTTTCTTGCTGCCAAGGAGACATTTTTCACATTTTTGTCATCAGTAAATACCTGTGAGGATAATCTCAGTCGGTACCTTGTCACCAAAATACATCTGTGAAGACAGTCAATAAGTATGAGCTCGTTGGAATGTTTCATTCCCAAACACTGGCAGTTTCATTTCACTGCTAAAACAATGAGGGGAAATCGTTTACACACCATAAATAAAAAGGTCTAGTTTCAAATAGATGAGACTATCAGTCATCTTTTGTGTTCACAGCATCACTTTCAGCATAGCCTAAAATGAAAAATTAAAAAATTCTTCAGGAGTTCACTGTGTATCCTGTGGTACAGGTTTACAGTTCATTATTGTTTTGAATGAAGAAACTAGGTAAAAAAAGGTGAGGAAATCTGAAATGTTTCCCTGAAACAGATGTTAATCAAAATAACTTGATAATAACTGTCAGCATTCAGTGGAAGACATGTTCATAATTAATCATTTTGATTGTTCAT
The DNA here is from genome assembly GCF_000703405.1 of Apaloderma vittatum. Lineage (NCBI taxonomy): Eukaryota > Metazoa > Chordata > Aves > Trogoniformes > Trogonidae > Apaloderma > Apaloderma vittatum. The sequence goes on from NW_009725675.1 coordinate 20,594, forward strand.
CGATGAGGAAACCACAGAATATTCTGTCCAAGTTGCTAAAGATGCCATCCAAAATGCTGTCCAAGATTTTGATTAAAACAGAGTATGCCTTTTGCACAATGAGATGTTATGGCTGGATCTAATTAACAATGAACAATTGGAACCATGGGAGAACAAAATAATGATTCAGATAAGTAATGGAGCTTTTCCACTACATAGTCCATATAACCGATCCCAAATACGAAAAGTCATAGATTGATCCTGGAGTAAAACAAAACAATGTTGGAATGTTATATGGAACAAAAGCTATTCTGGTTTGTGAAATGAAAAACACAGATTTTTACTTCATTGTAGCATAGCTGCAATATTCAGTTGTTTTTGGCATATTGTAGTTCTGATGCATTTGCAGAAGAGAATTCATTCTTCATAAGCAGGCGGGAAAACAAGAAGGAAAGCCTTTTCTGATCAGTTCAGAGAAAAGAGAAAGTAGGGTATTTTGTGTCTAATATTGCCTGTGGAGATGGAATTATGCATCAGAGCTTGCTTCTCAGCCCCTCTCTCCTGCCAGTGGGCTTTGAGCATCTCCTTTCGCCACCAGCTCTCTGCATTGGCGTGGAAGGACAGTGGAAGTGATGCTACTCATTCCTCCTGCTGTCAAACCAGGACCGCTCAGCCCTCTTGTGCCCTGGGTTTGCTGCACATGCCTCCTACCACTTTATTGCTCCCCGTGCTTTCCTGTTGTGCTGCCGCCCTGCAGTCCTGGCTGGTTCAAGGATCCATGCCAGAAGCCAAAACATTACAATTGTTATTTTTTAGAAAGGTTCTACATGGGAGTCGTATTACTTGCGATATTGACATCTGTTGCATTGGACCTGGATTTCTCTTGACCATCTATTTAATCATAGTCCCTGTCTCCATCAAAGCAATTAATAATAAGCTAGTGGTTTTTTGGTCATACAAACCTAGCAACTGTGTCAGGGTGTTGAAGGGTAACCTTGACAGTTTAATACAGAACTCTGCATGCTACTACCCACTAATAATTAGTTATTTACAAAACATGAACTATGATACTGAATCACTGATCTTAGAGAAGATGTTTGGGAGAGTAAGTCTAGTTTTATTTGCTGTAGTTTCTTGAATAATAGTCAGATTCTCGCATTTTAGTTTAACAGTAAGCCAAAAGAATTAAAAGGACCTCAGGATGGAGTTATACAAATTGTTTGGACTTGGTTTGTGATTCCCAGCTCAATGTTTCATTGTGAGGAGATTTAGAAATCTTCCTGACTTAACAAGAACAGAACTTGTGGTAGCCATTGATAACCAAAACGAAAGAATGTGCACCGTATTGTAACTTCTCAGGTATGTTCTGCTCATGGAATATATTGAAGTGAAACCTAACATCCTCTTCTGTTCAGGCAGCAGGATGCTTGAAGTCATGTTTGTTTTTCTGTTTCTCTAGTCTTGGGGCAAGCTCGCTGGCAGCTCTCTTCAGAGCATCCTCAGACACAGCTGTTCCTGGTGTGGGTGCCCTGGAGAATGCCATGTGGCCAGACACAAATCACTGGTGCCCTGGCTGCTGGAGAAACGGGAGATCCAAAACATAGGCTGCATTCACCCACTCCCATGTATCCAGGTTGCTTTCTTGACCAGATGGACCAGTGCAAAAGCAAGAATGGGGTCTTTGTCCTCAGTGGCGTGTTACTCCTTGGATATGTTGTCATTCCCGTGCTGGTGGCCTGACGTGTAGCTGGCGCAGGCTCATCGGTTGGTTTTTCTGCTCGTGCTCATGGTGCAGCCGCGCGACTGCTCAGCGTTGGCGGGTGGGGACTGCGAGCACCACCTCTTGGTCTCTGCTCCTGGTTCGCTGCCAGGACTTGCAGCCGCTGACATGCTTGGGCTGCTGGGGGAGTGCATCATCTACCTTTAGTGTGGTTTATTCCTTTGGGGTCCAGGTTTGCTCTGCTAATTTATCATCATATTCTAACGGTAAAACACGTATGTGCTACTTCAGCCTACGTAGAAGGGCTTGACAGAGGCTGCAGGCATCCTCTGGGGATGACACACGTTTAGCGTTCCTTTACTGATAACATTATAAAAGGGTCCCTAGCATAAGTAGTGATAACACTTGGAGGATTTCTAAAAAAAATTATTTTGTCTATAGTATTACTTTTAATATAACCTTATGCATAAACCCTCTCAATATAATTACGGCTTTATAATCCCCATTATTTGTTCTCTATTTGTAACAAAGGATTTGTCTGTTGAGTTACAACTGCAAATACCTTGTAAACCCAGCAGCTGAGTATTATCTGTGATATACAGACAGGGAAAAAAACGTAAATACCACTGTCTTTCTAAAAATACCGAAATGTTAATGAAGCCTTTTTTGTAGCTCTTATGGAGAAAATACTACTTTCCCCTTTCCTGCTAGTTGTGCATTCATAAATTTTCAATGTGCGTGATTGCAGTTTTGAATTTCAGTACTTTGATACTTTGGGATTTTTTTTTATCTCCTTTGGTAGAAATAAACATAAAAGGCAATTGCAACAGGTTGGCTTTGATGCATTGCTGCATACTTGTACTACATGTCTAAATCTGTCAGTTTGTCTCTTAATCAGAGTTTAGCCCAATTCCACCTTTCAGAAAAACCTGGAGCTTCAGCGTGCTTGACCTTAGCTCTGGAAAATAAAGCAAATATCATTTCTTAAGGCCTTTGTCCGGTTAGCTTAGCCAAAAAGTCTTGATTCAACAATATTTTGAATTTAGTCATAGGTGCCTATCACTGCTAAATGTCATTGTCACTTGCAGTGTTTATCAATACCTCTGCACAGATGATGAAGTCAGGCAGCTGCAGAGACTGTGTAAATATAACTGTGTTTCAGTGAAGATTTATATTTGCTATATATATTGGACATGTTCCAAAGCCCTCCTTAGAAATATCTGTTTCTGTTTCATTGTCCATTTCTTAAATAGGCAACCAAAACTACCATCTGGAAGACACTCCCCAGTGGAATTGCTGGCCTGATCATTATGCTGTGGCGTTATATATACTCCTTAAAATCTTTACTGTACCTTAAATAAGAAGTTGTTACTCTCCTCTTCAAGCTTGCTTTCACCGCCTTTCAGATGGCAGATTTCCATTTTATTTATTCTTGGGGGAATTTTCCATAGCTTTCAAATTGTATGTAGAGCATAAGGACTTACTCCTTGCTCAAGTAATGCAGTGTGTGCCACAGTTCTGAACTGCACTGGGACATTTGCTGTACATGGGACTTCAGTGGGGTCGTGTGCCCTACAGGTAGAAAATACTAGTAATGGACTCAGTAATGACATTAACTGGCAGGGGATGTTGTGTGGCAATATTCACTGTACTTTCATTCTTGAAGATTCTAGCCTTTTTAGTTGTGCTATTGCATAGAAGACAAACTATGGGCAACTAGGACAACCATAATCGTTCTCATGTCGATGGGATGGTTAAAAGCAGAAAAATGTGTGCTTTCCAATAGAAAGCTTGCAGGTTCAAGCCTTATCTCTGCTATAGGTTATGCTCACTTAGACGTATGGGCAGTGACTAGAATCAGGCACCTGGTGTAAAGCAATCCGAATCTACGGATGAAGCGTCTTACCTTGGGTTTTTTGGCTGTCTCAGCTCGTCTGCTCTCCGAGTTCTTCTTCAGTAAGATGAAGGAGGAGAGGAGGAAATTCCAGGGTGCTGTTTGCACCACCAGTCTCAGAAGTGGTGACTTCCACCAATAACTACAGTATACAGTTAAACATATGTGGAATAAATATTCCTGAGTCCCCAGAACTTTCCATTTCACTACCTTCATACGTTGCATTTCAAGCTTAAAGATTCCCCTCAGATTTGACTGCTTTTAGTTTTTTTGTGACATTTTGGGCAATACTCAGAAAAGTAATGAACACTGATAGGTCAAAAATATGTGTGAAACCTTGTTTTCAACACCCTGATGACTTCTGTAATTAGGTTTTTGATCCCAGGCAAGGTTTTTTCAAGCTTGAGGTGAATAGAAGGTTTCTCGTTCACTACAGTGTGTATCTTTGCATTTTTGGTGGCACTGGGCTGAGCCCTACGGACATGGCATCCTTAAATACTTTTCAGAGGGAGAAGACAGTTGTTTAGGACATGTGATTATTTTATGCATGGAGAGAATAGCTGACCTTTTCCGAGATCTGCACAGTTCCCTTGAATTTCATGAATCCCTAGTTACAATGACACATTAGCTTTTCCTTTTAATGACACACAAAATATATTTTTGAAAGTGTAGATAAATAAATTTCAGGATTTGAAACAATTATTTTTGGTACAGTTTTTATCTTAAAAGTAAATTAATTTATCTTTCTCCTTCTGTAAGTCAAGGAAAGTTGTGACCTTAACATTCATAATGTAAATAAAATGTACTGTAATAGAACTTCAAGGTCTACTAGCCAAAATATATTTTAATGTTGTTATGTCTTCATTAAAACAGAGGAGTGTAATGGAAATGTTGGCAAAACAGTCCCTGGAAGTGTTCAAGGCAAGATTGGATGGGGCTTTGAGCATCCTGGTCTCGTGGAAGCTGTCCCTTCCCATTGCAGGGGGGTTGGAACTACAGGTTCTTTAAGATCCTTTCCAATCCAAACCGTTCTGTAATTCTGTGACTCACTATTTACTGGAGATTTACTGGATAATGGCTTCTGGACAGCGTATTTGTAGCATTTTCAGCTGTAAGTTTTTAGCTCTTTAGAATGTTCTTGACAAACATGGAACATTAGCAAAGGTGTTCTCATTATTCCGCCTCTGACCACTTGGCTCAAGCTACCTGGCTGAAATTTAGGGATCCTTAGACATAGGAGGGGGATTTTCAAAAAATCAATGAACTTTATGATTTCTATGGCAGCCAGTCATGAAAAGCAGTAGTGAATGGCGAGTGAGGAAAAGGGAATGTGCGTGTGCATTCAGCCCTTCCTTGGGGAGAAGGACAGGCACAAGGCAGTGGCTCTGTGGCTGCTCATGCTGGTGGAGCAGCCCAACACGGCTACCATATTCCTCCTGCAGCTGGCAGTTTTCTGTAGGCATGTATAGCTGTGGGTGGGGTTATATGCAGTTTTTTGGCAACGATGGTTGATTTTTAATCTGTACATACACTTTATATGGAACTATTTTATGTGTGTTCTGCCTTCCAGCTATGATCTTGTCTGTGCTGTCCAATCTAAACATGGGCTTTCTTCTAGCCTTTTATCCTGCACAGAGCATATACCCGCACGATAATTATGATTAGCATCGTACTGGTAGTAAACATTCTCAGGATGCATCTGTAGGTCCCAGAGTTCAGGCTGTGCACACAGGCCTTTCTGCTGCCTTGCTGCACCCGCGGGGACTGAGTCTCCCTGAGGAAGCGCCGAGCAACCCAAGGCATGCTGTGCAGAGTTTCAGAAATGAAAATGCCTGTCAGATATTAGACTTTTGGCATGCTGCAGCCACGGCTTTTCACTGTGCAAAGTGCGTGGCACAACTTGCTAACTGCTGCAAGTGCTGGAACTGTGAAATCAAATGGCTTTGAGTCAAGACTGGTGGGGCAGGAAGAATTAAGTTATGTTTCTATGCCAGCAGAGTTCTGTGCATCTTGAGGAACAGCTTTGCTGAGGGAGATCAATGAGATTTTTCCTGTTTTTGTTGTTTTTTTCCCCTAAGTTTGGATTTTTTCTTTTTTTTGTTGGTTTGTTGTTTGGTTTTTTCCTTCACTGATTTGCATTTTAATTTTTACTGGGAGCTGCTAAACAGCAGAACTGAAAGCCAAACTTACTGGAGTGGCTTTAGGACTTAATTTATCTCCTGGTTGGGATTCTGGGACCCTCCACCCCTTCCTTTTTCAACCCTTGGTTCTGATGGATTTTTTTTTAACTTGTTTCTTCCAGGCCTAGTTCGCTTTCTGCAATCTCTTATGAAAAAGGGAATTGTAGTTGCTTTACTCAGTCAGTCTCCCTGTGGACCTCTGAACATCAGAGCATCCTGTGGGGACCAGAAGTAAACCAAAGCAAATTCTGGGATGATGGTGAATCTGTCTAGACAACTGAATAGATGTGCATATTTTGGTAACTTGAAAGAGTTTTCCTCCTAGATGTTTCGTTCTAACTGAAAGAAACGCATTTGTGACGGATTTCAGGAACCTAAAGGTAATAGGATGAATGGAGTTTCACTGAATAACAACATAAGAAGAAAACTAATGCCCTCATCCCTGGTACAATACCTGTTCAGAGACTTAGGCAGAATATGTAATTTATGTCTAAATTTTATGAAGTGCAGCTTCCTCTGTACACTGGATAAGTGCAGAATCATTTGGAAATAACTTATTTTATCTAATTGGATGTATTTGTTATAGGGATCAGACCCATGTTTTGTTTAATGGTAGGATATGTTGCTGTATAGTCAGCTTTTCAATTTTTGCTGAACAGCCTACAGCAGAAAAAATGAAGTAATAATATCTGAAACAAATAGGAATGCTTTTATGTGTACAATTCTAGGCAGTGAAGAATTTTCCAAGTCTCGTAAAGGAAGAAATTTTCATGTACATCTATTCTGCTGCCTAATCAATTTGGCAGTATTAGTTTTCCATGGTTCAGCTGGAGTTGTTGGCGAGTGTTCTGTAAGAAGACTCATGAACAGCATCAGTAGCAAAGTCTTTGCCAGTAGGGATTTTTGGTGTTAGTATTTACAAAACTAACATGCTTTCATGGCCTGAAAAAATGGAGCTTGCAAAACGATATAGGATTTTTTTGGTATTTGAATTGAAATGGTAAATACCATGTTGAAATTATAAGATCTTCTGTTGCTGGGTATGGATAGTTGTCTGCTTGGTTTAAGTTCATTGTATTGATGTGCTTTTGAGGCAGCCTGCTGGAATCCCTCCAGAGTGCATCCAGAGTTAACACATCTGGTGATTGAGAACAAGTATAGGTTTTACTGTGAAGAATCGTATGTTTAGGTAAATGACACATCTAAATATTGCAATGAGAACGTCTTCTCTTTTTTCAGAAGTGATCTTCCCCTCTATCTAAGCAAGGAGGTCATTGGGCATGAAAGCAGTGCAGGCACTTACGGGAAAACGCCATAGTTGTATATGAAAGCAAAGTATCCACGTGAAAGTCGTTGCCAAGGTGTCAGAGGCAGATAAGGCAGGAAACATGACAAGTCCTCTGTAGGGACCATTGAATTCTTGGACCCTGACTTAGCCAGCGTGGTTTCAGGCATGCCGGGGTGCAGGTTGTCTCCACTTGGATAGAAGCCAGATCATCTGAAGATAGCCGGAACCTTCTTGCTACCTGATGGACAGCAATAATGGGCCCTCTTTCTCTAGGACATGATCCTCTTGGACAAATGTCTACTGAGACTATCGAACTAGGCAGGCAGCAGGGCCCCATGAGAACATATGATGGGAGGTGCTCATGGCCCTCATTATAGCTTGTCCTGTTATCTACAGCTAGATCAGATGAGGAAAACTTATGCAAACTATTTCTTTAAGCATGCTCAGATTTTTCTCTTTTTTCTGGGCGTCCTAAACTTTGCCATGGTCAACTTTCATTCTTCCTGTAAAAGTACATAGGATGAGTTAAATATGCTTCAGAGCAGCCTGTGCTGTGTTTCTAGCATAGAAGTACTTTGCTTCAAAAACTGTGGATCTTGTCACAAGTCCAGGATGACTTTTGGTCTTCTTCAGACTTGCCTCTGTACCTGCTTTGTGGTTAAAACAGGCTATGCTCTAAGATACTCCTTTCCCTTCCCACAAAAACCATCCAGGTCCCATAAACTTGGTGCTGTGGACTGCTGTAGTGTTGGAACAGGTAAATAATAAAGAATCAAAGACATAACGTGTCCTCAGTTGCACCCTGGCTAGCTTCAATGGGTGTTTTGCATGAGAAAAGTAAGAAGGATTTGGCTCATGCTGTGATAAATCCCGCTCAATCCTATTGAAACCCTGCGTAGCATCCAGTGATACAATACCCACTGGTTCTGTCCTTTGATTCCTGCATGCAAAACCTTTCTTATGTTGCCTCTCATAGGTGACCCACGCCTAAAACAAAAGGAGCAAATGTGAAGGAATCTGGTGCTGATGCATGACCTAATAGATGATTATCAGAAGGAGCTGTAGAAAATGAAACCTGTGAAGTTTTTATGTATTTTGCAAATTAATGAAATGACCTTATAGTTATTGGTGTTCCTTTAACGGTGTACATGTGCAGATACTCTGCTGTGGGAAGTCATACATTGCAAATGTCAGCTCTGATGAGCTGATTCATAAAGATGAGATCTCATGCCTTTTCTCAAAATGGATGGTTAGTTCTAATGCATTTCTGCACTTCAGGAACGTCTCGTTTTAAGTTCACCTGTTCCATTTCTGAGATGGGCTCATTCTATAGGTCTCTCATAAAATACCAGGTGAACATAGTCTTAAGTTAAGGGAAGAGGCACTTCTACTGTTCACTTAAGCTTTGCTTCCCTCAGATTGACAGCCATTCCTAGAAGACTGTTATTAACCCCTCAGTCCCCCAAAACACAGTGTTTTCACTGTAGAGCAGAGAATTCATCTTTTCAGCCATTGCATTGATCACATGCTTTGAGGCCAAGCTTCGAATTCGTCCTTGGCAAAGATGAACAAGGTCTCTCCTTGTTTTCCCTTCATCTGTAAATTTCTAACCATACTGACTGATGGCTAATGAAGTGTACAGAAAGTGCTGGAGGTTGAGATGCTTTGCCTGTGACTCAGCATGATTTTCTCTGCTTTTCAACAAATACCACTAGTAATTGTCAGATTTTATTAGACATGCCTTTTTGTTTTCTATTTCATGCTGTGTATTATGCTAATTTAGAAAATGAAATAAGATAAAGTGTGATTCTGTTCTTGTGTATATTAGTGCCAAAGAAATCCCATTTACTTCAGACTTACCAGAATCCAATTCCCAGTTATAATGCTGATGCCTGCAAATAGTTCTCCTCAGTTGTACAGGACTGAACAAAGTCACAAAGAAATGAAAGGTTAATTAATATTTTTTCATGCCTCAGAATTCATTGATTGTTCTGAGTCATGCCGGAGCTTTTTCAGAATAGTCTTAAAGCTTTTTTGTTTTTCGTAATATATGTCGGTTAGCTGTTGGCAGGTGAGCCATTTAGAATGTCTTAGTTGAAGCAGATGTTTATTGAAATAGTTTGATGCTTTCATCCTTCTACAGCTGCTGCTTACCCTACCTGCTTTGATATTGAGCAGAAAATACAGAAAATAGCTGCTCTTAAAAATACCTTTCAGGATGGTAAACTCTTTGAATAGGCGTACTGCAATGCAAGTCTGTCTTGTAATAGAAAAAAGCAAGTGTCCAATAAAAATAACAGCAATACAAATACTGGTCGTAAAACACTGCTTGCGGTGAAAATAAACCTAATCAGCTGCAGTTTAGGTGATGAATTGACTAGATCAGTTGTTCGTATCGATGTTTCCAGAGCATTTGAAATGTTTGTTCAGAACGGTTAGTTAAGATAGTAAATAAATAAAAGCCTCCAGCCCAGAGTGTTGAGAATGATTAACTCCCCAAAATAATGGAAATTGATTTCAGTTGTGTAAAAAGAACCCTATGGTTTTGGTATTAATTGGAGTGTTAACTAAAATAACTACTTCAGAAAGTACTTCCTACTGAATGGATCTTTAATACAGATTTCTTTACTCTTTTCAGTGAAAGAACAGAAAATGAAGCTGTAATAAGGTAAGATTTTTTTTTATTCCACTTTAGTAAGATATTCAAGGTAATTTTTAACAAATACGCTCAACATTTCAGAATAGATCCTAGGCATAGTGTGGGTCAATATGTCAAAGCACCAAAAGGAAACAATGTTGCAGAATGAGTGTAAACAACATTTGACTGGTTTTTGTTGTTGCTAAGGCACTATTTGGTCTTTTAATCAAAATAAGATGCCTGCATAGATTAAGAAAGTTCTTTTTGTGTATAAAGAATTTATAGCTAATTATTTTTCGTATACTCTATAATTTTCACTACTCAGTCAATTAAAATCTTTACTTATAAGGAAAACTTTTTTGCAGTTTGAAAATGAAATATTAGTGTATATGCTGATAAAATAAGTAGCATTGTAGCAATTTGTTTGGTTTTTAACATGTGGTGGTGGGAGTTTATGAGTTACACAGTGAAATAAATGTATCTGTAGAGGAGGAGTGAACTCTTCTAGGAGTGAATATTTCCTCTTCTGTATAACATGATTCAGGTGGCATTGTGGAAATGAATGCTCTATGCATCAGCTAGATAACTGAAAAGCAGTAGAAGGTCTTCCAGTACATTACCAACAGCCAGAGGTGTTGAAAAAGGGGGTTTATCTTTTGATTTCTTTCATTGCTAGTGAGGATGCTCACATTCATGTGCTGTGTCGTCTAGAAGATGAAGCAGCTATGTCAAATAACGTAACCAGATGTGCAATGGCAAGTTGATAGGACAGGCAGCTGCAGTATGAACCTGTTCAGTGCATTAGAGAAGTATATAATTACTTCTCAGTCAGAGGCAATAGTTTGAATTTTAATAGCCATTCACAGCATGCTGGAGAAGGGTTGTTGGTTACTGTTTTCCTTTCCTTCCATATTTGCCTGTTTTGGTTTTTATTACTGATTAAAACAAAAGCTTGCAAAGTTCTTAGCTGGATTTCATGCACCTGCTTCAAATCAAATGTCTTCCAAACGTAAGCGGAATTAAAATGAATGTTTTTTAAACCCACTGACATCTTAAACCAGTAAAAGTTGGTACATCTACATAAACTGTGCTCCTGATTTGCAGGGGGGCATTCCTGAGGGAGGCTAAAAAAAAAAAAATTGGTTAAGCAATGCAAAATGTAAACTGTTTGAAAGCACAAGTGAGTAGAAATGTGAAATATTAATGGAAAAAAACAGAAGTGTTGTGAAAAAGTAATGAGGTGTCATATCACATTTTTTGTTGTGGAAAATTTTCAAGTGATGTCGTAAATAGACAATCTAGCTTTGTGTATTCTTGCTTGGTATTAGTACATGGAGAGTATGTGCATGTATTTGCAGTTACAAAGGTGTGTACACATGTAATATATCTCTGAGAGCATGATGCTGCAGTTGTGCAACAAAGTGCGAAGGACTGAAAGCCCTTCTGGAACAGGGCTAAGGAAGCTGAGGAACTGTGTAATGTGTTGAGAGCCACATGGATAGTACAGTGATTTAGTTAATGCCAGAAGAAATTCTCCTTCTAAGCAGTCTTTGTACAGTGATCTCATCAGCGTCTGTGATCCAGGGAGGACACAAGTCCTCCTTCTGTCTCCTTACCAGGATTCAGCCAGAGAAGAACTGGGCAAACATTGTGAAAACGAATTAAGCTTGCTCTGTTTGTAGTTGATCACCTAACACAAGAGAGCCTTATGTGGAGTCTCTGAATGCTACAGTAATATAAATGCCTAAGTAATGTGCCTAAGTTATATAGCATGACAGCAGTAGTTTAAATTTATTAATTTTGTTTCCCAAAGTCACAACTGGAAGTATTTTAGAGTACATATTGCTCGCTCCTGGATTTCTGCCTTGGCAGTGCCTGCAGAAGTACTGGGTCATTCTGTTAGCAGGATTTTTATGTGATTTTGACATACGAGTAGTAGAAAACCACCTGCCATCAACCATCTATTTCTTTATGAGTTAGCTGTAGTATTTCATAACTACCAGTTGAGTTTGAGCTAGAATTTATTGCTTAAGTTAAAAATGGAGCTCTGCGGATCGCAGTGCAATTCATCTCAAATTTCCAGGTCTTACAAGTGGGGAATTGCTATGAAAGCTGGGAAAGCTTGCTCAAGAAGATGCTCAGTGCCTTCCCCTCACACTTGGATTGACTTTTGTCTTTCAGTCTCTATAGTCAAAAGCTGTCTATAATACCACCGCAGCTGCTGTGCGTTGGATTCAGGAATCTCTGTTTTGATTTGCCAAGCAGGCAAACTGTTTGTCTCAGTTAAGAGAATTTTGAGGTGTGATGTGGTTCGTATCTAAAGATATCTGTGTAGGGAGGTAGGATAGGGCTCCAACAGACAAAACCAGAGCAAGATAAGCAAGAGGAGTTCACATTGGAAATTCGATATCGTAGGTGTAATTACCCATTGGAAATGCTTAGAAAGGAATGTGGTAGATCACTTGGAGTAATTAAATCAAGATTAGATCTCCCTCTGAAATATCTTCTAGTAGAGTTACAAGTTCTTGTGCTTTGTAAAGAAATTGCTGCGTGAGGTATTGCGGCCTGTGCCAGGCAGGAAGTCAGACCAGATTACCATAAGAGTTCCTTCGGGCCTTTTAAATCCACATCTCCACCAACAAAGGCTCTTATGTGGTACAGGCAGCCACAGGATTTCCAGAATGAGAGCTGGAGCAGGTCACTCTTGTTTCAGTGGTGAAAGGTTGAAAAGTCTCTTGAGCAGATCCTTGCAGAAAGGTGGTGGTGGGTACTGCGCCGCTGAGTTTGCAGGTTTTGTGTGTTGCAGTCGTAAGTGCTAGTGCTGAGCCAACTCTGCCCTTGTCTGATCAGTCCATAGACAACATCTTTCCACGTAATCTTTAATATTTCCCCTGATATATTTAGTAGCTTGCATTTTGCATTGAGTTTGCTGAAAAGCAGTAATTTATCTGTGAGGTTTAGTGAATCCCTTCAGTGATACAACTAACGTCTTCAATGAACTCAGCATTTTCTTTGGTTATTCAGTGAGCATAATGCCATCATCCTTAACACAGGGTCTTCTATAACCGATCTTAATATCCGTATGAGTAGTAGGGGCAGGGTAAAATTTTAGCAGATTATGTGGAATTCCTAGTATAAAATAATCCGCTTTACCCTAAACTGAAAAAGTAATAACTTTCATGTTTGCTTTGGGACCTGCACGGAATACTGAAAGAGAGTGGAGGAGACTCATCTTCAAGTTCTCATCGGCTGCAGGGAAGTGCATCCTCATTTTACTGGCTAAGAGGCGGCAAGTCCTTTTCATAAAAAATACCTTAAAATGATTGATCAGAAAATAATTTTATACTAGAAGAAACACAGCACACTGCATTGAACGAGAATAACCCTGACTGCTTTTTGTTACTTTGATAAGCTCATTAATTTCAACATTCAAAATTAATCAGGAGTTAGTGGGCAGAATCTTGCAAATGGAAAAATCCATTAGCTTGAGCTCAGAATTATGTCATGCTACTGCATTTTTGTCTTATAGCTTCTGTGACAGGAATATACAGTGTTAACTCCACAGCAGTGTGACGGGAGCAGTAGCTAAGAGGTGTGCTGGCTGGCTGTGTGCAGAGACAATTTATTCGTGAGAGTTTTCACCTAATTCTGGCTCTGTTGAAAGACCTGTGAAAAAGCTCTTCTGTAAAACTTGAAGAAAGTAGAGCTGTTCAGGGTAATTCAAGGGTGAGCCCAGGCATATCAGAGGATTTTGTATTCCAGAATACCCGATACCTGACCTGTGGGGCAGGCACTTGTACCTGGCTTGTTGTTCCTGTACCTCAGCCATCCCTCCTGCTCTCCCTGCCTGGACTAGCATGTACGTGTGGTTTGCACATGGCAGTCGAAACCTGAATTGGGGAACTCAGTGGACTAAAACATTAGGAAAACTGAAGTAGGGAAGAGAAATAATTTCCCTTGTGTTTGATAACCCAAAGTAAGGTGGCTGAGATAAGCACATCTGCATCCTTGCATATGGAGGCTGTGTCTACTTTCATGGACATCCAAGAAAAGGAGAAAGGTGAGAGAGGGCAAGAGGTTGGAAAAGGATAAAAAAAGTTTCACTACCCTTGCTAGTAGATAAAGGGTTCATTGCTGTGATGAAGTAGGAAGGAGAGAAGACTTTGATTAGTCAGGAGTCAAACATGTTTGACTGGTTGCTGTTCAGTGACAGTTCTGATTTTTTTAGCATGAAATTTCTTATGCCTCATATCTCTTGATAATGTATTGCATGCCTAGGGTTTTCACAAATCCCTGACAGCCATAATACTGACTGTGGAGACTGTTTAAAACAAATTTCAGAATGTCTTTTTTTCACATGTTTTGCTACCACTGAGTCACTCTTAACGGACATTTCAGTTTAGAAAAGGAGTGGAGAAGGCTGTGCCATGGAAGAAAATTGCTGTCTCCGTTAGTAAATGTATTTGAGCCATCAAATTGCCGGTGTTTTCTTCTGTGTGAAAACTGATGGGTAAGGCATTTAATATAAAGGAAAATAGTCTTTCATACCACAGAAGGAATGTGTCTGCTGCACAGAGTTACACAAAGCTACAAAATTGATTTTGGCTATCGCTGAGATCTTCCATGGCATTTGTTTCTGTTCAGGTGATGCTGCAAAAGCACTCCAGGTGACAAAAAGGAGGAGTTGTTTTGAGGTTTGGGGAGTTCCTTTGGTTCATTTGCAAAGCATTTCTAGTCCCAAATTCGTTGTTTATGTTGAAGAACTTTACTTGCTTTAAAAGCTCAGTTTTACTGCATTTAAAAGCTATCAAGTCTTGTTTAAAATCTTGTTTTAAAAGCTATCAAATCTTGCACTTTGTTTATGTAATAACCTCTAGACAAGAATCCGTGATTTTGCCTTGGTAACTTGCTGTTCTCTTGCAAGAAATAAATATACCTTCTTTTTTTTTTTATTTTTCAAAATCGCATGCTGGGTTGGAGCACAGCTTGGTGTACAGAAGTACCTTGATGCTTATACTGTGCTCACAGCGTCTGCTCAGATAAGAGTTACATGTGCTGTGCTCACTGTTACATAACTTTGCAAAAAGTGTCGATTCAGGGAAATTCTGCTGCCGTCAGAGAACAGGAGCATCGGGAACGTTCTCTCCTCCTTAATGGAAATATGACTTTTGGTGACTAGTACCTTTAAAAACATAACAGATTGTGTGTATGTGCTCACCGACAGAGCCCAGCTTGAACATCACGACGATGTGCAGGGCAGCAGGTCCAGCTGTTTGCTACAGCCCTGGCAGGAGGGATGTGGCTCTGGTAGCAGCAGGCTGGTACAGCACATGTGTGGCCAGGATTCGCAGCTGGACACCATGGGGTTTTTTTTAAATAACCTTGCCAGGTTGGCCAAACAGATCAGTTCCCAGGCAGGTAGGACAGTGTGCACTGCCTCAGAAATTCTGTTCGTCTTTTGGCATTATGGAAATGTCCTTGCCTTCTGGAGTTGGTGCTCATCTAGTATTTCTACCATTGCCATTTCGCACATAGTCTTTCTATTTCAGTGCTGAGGGATCCTGTTTAATATAGAATATTTCAGATTACTGTACCTGGCCACAAGCACTAGCCAAAACCTCCCCCCCCAAAAAAAAAAAAAAAATTTCACTGTGAAAATATGGATAAGAAGATAAATTTCAGGTTGGGGAAGTCAATGTTGGCCCAATATAATTAGTCCTAGTCTCGCTAAGCAACATGTATCCATTCTCTGCCTTTTTGCCCACTTTAAGGGTGTGAGACTCTGTAGAAAGCCTGTCTAGAAGCTACTACGGATCTAAATGGTATTAGCTAGATTTGCTTCTAGGTCATTCTCATTTGGCAGTATCCTCAGAGCAAGCTTTGGTTCTGTAGTTTTAATTTTCTCATCTGTGGCTTTAATCCAGTGCTCTTTCTTTAATCACATCCTATAGACACGTGTCTTTTGAGTCCCACGGTTCTCCTTCTCCAAGTTTAGGGTCTCAGTTGTTTGCACTGCTGTGCAGGAGACTCTCTGAATGATTTAATTTTGTCAGTTGTGGTAAACACAGTAAAAATACATGCCACAGCACAAAATGTTCTCTAATCACTTATTTGACAAGTGTAGTTTAAATATTTAGCATAGCTTGTAAAGGTAATGAAGCCCTAGTAACATGAGACTTAACACTCTCCTATTAATTTTTCCCTGAGAGACGGGAAAAGACTGCTTTATTTTTGTGTGCAAACTGAGAGCGTGCAGGCTAATGAGATTCGACTGAGAATACGTAAAAGGGGCTGGAACCTTTCAGTGCTTCTTAATAGTTTCACTAATAGGTAGAAAATCCAAGAGCATCCCACAGCTAGACAAGATTCTGCCTGCGTTGGCAAACCAGAAGATGCCGTCTGATGCTTTGCCAAAACAAAACAGAGTTTTCTTGGCCCAGCTGTATTTTTATTGAATGTGTAACCTAGTAAGAGGAAAGGCTCTAAGTCACAGTCTTGTTGAAGAGGCATCATTCAAAACGATTTTTTGTAGCATGATTTATTTCATGTTCCTACAAAATAAATATTTAATCAGCACTAGTATTTTTAGTTCCCTCAGGAAGCAAGAGATGTAAAAGTTCTAGCCTTTTACTCAATTAAGTGCAAATGCAATCTAGAAGTTCAAAGTAAAATACCTGTATATCCCAGAGTGTTTTTTAAAATGGATTTTAGGTGCCGCCAACCAGGATTGATGGATAATTTGATTCCTCACAGAAAACAGTCTATCTCTTTAAAAAAAAGACACCTTCCCAAAAAAAGAACTCAAAAAGATAAACAGAAACCAAACTGCAAGCCAGCATGCCTGTTTAGTTGATTTGAGTTGTATAGTGAACTAGATCAGTTAAAATTAGATTGAAAAAAAAAAAAGGAAGAAGAAACACAGCCTCAAATGCTTTGCTTCTCAGTTGCAAAGCTGCCTCAACTGTGCCAGCCCAAGGTGGTGACTGAAGGGGACGATCTAGTGACTCTCCAGAGTTGTGCTTACTACTTTCTGATTGTTTTCTAATTCCTTGGTCTTATCTGATATAGTAGGCTCTTTATTCAGGGGCTTCATTTGCGTCATACAAAAGGATAATTTGCGCGGGGAATATTTCTTACCTGGGCTGCTCAGTGAAGAGCAGCAGCAGAGTTTGGCCCTTGGAGGACGTGCGCTCTCTGCGGGCTCCGGGCACTGCTGCCGTGGGAGCGGGGCTGGGGGCAGGGACGGCTCCCTGTGAAAGCTGCATCTCCTGTGGTCCTCATCAGACGGGAGGATGAGAGACAAGGACTTAAATTTCCTGCTCCTCCGCTCCTCCTGTGTGTTTTCTCTTGAGATGATTTTGTTTGCAGAGAGAGCAAGGGCTAAATGAAATCTGCTGTATTTTCCCTTCAAATGTGAACTGCTGACCGAGGCTGCTCGTGCTGTTTTTCCTTTCCACTCAGGAGTCAGTAAGAGCTCTTCACCGGTACCGTGATGGGCAGACCTGTATTTGGAATGGAACAGTCTTGAGACCATTGTTGTGCTTGCATTTAAGAAAACTTTCAGGACACATCTACTCATTAACGCTCTCTCTCTTTTGATCTGTTGGAAATTTGTTCTGTCCTTCTAGCCATCAGCATCTTTCATTGTCCTTTCACAAATTAATTTAAAAACCAATCTTCCCTTCTTTGATTTAATAATCACAGAAACAAACAAACAAACAAAACAGAGATAAAGATAAAATAATAAAATTTCAGGGAGGGAAATTGTACATTCTGAACTTAGACTTGAAGTTCACGTGCACCTCAAAGGAAGGCAGTGGTTATCCATAAAGGTCACCCAGAAACCAAGGGAAGTGTTCTCTGCCACATCTGGCTGTCACCACAGAAAAGAAGTACTGAGTTAATGCTGGCTGTGAGGATGTCAGGTTAAAATGTGTCATTGTTCTTTAGTTGGAGTAGATGTGTAGTACTGAGGGAGAATCCTATTGAGCAGTTGTGACAGATTTTGACATTTCTGACTTCTTTTATATTAAGATGCCTACCATACATACCGTTAGTCTCACCCTCTGATTGGGACTGATTCAGAGAGCCTTGCTTCTCACAGCTACACAGTGGATTTTTAAAAAATACTGACGTACAGAGTAGTAAAAAATTCAGTGTAGAGCTACTTCAAAATACAATGACAGTACTTACCCATCAGGATTTCCTGATCAGTAGCCACAGGCAGATGTTCATTAGCACTGAATTCCTTGAGATACAGGAAGTCGTGGCTCTTTGTGGACAGGATTCCATTTCTAAAATGAACTGATTGGAAAATACTGGAATTTATGAGAAGAGCTCCAGATTGGCTGGCAGCAGAAGATAAATGAAAAAGGCAGGGAATGTTCACTTATTTTGGCGATCTGTCCTCGGTTGGAAAATGGCAGCTGACCCTGGTGGGTTCCCATTCTGCATGGGTGGATTCAGTTTGGGTGGCACTGGATGTTCGGTGGTTTCAAAGGTTGTCTAAAGGTAAAGCTTTCACATGCAGAAAAGGGTGGAGGTTGAACATGAAACTGCTGTAAAATGTATTAGCATTCATAATTCTGCATAAATTTTATTATTCCCTTCTTCCTTGCAATAAAATGAAAGGAGAACCTGCAGTGATTTCTTGTTCTTATGACATCTTAAAAACTGATTGATTGGCATAGCCTTGCAGTCATTGCATCCGTTTAGCTTTTCCTGTCTTCCTTAGAATGCCAGTACAGTTTGCTCCAGCTAATTCTTAAATTAAGTGGAAATTACACAAACAGGAGTTATTTGAAGCCGCAGAATGATTTTACACTCATGCTTATGCAACGAGCTAGAGTGGCACAGCTGACCAGAAAACAGTCCTTAATTCACAATTCCAGCCTGTTTTTCACTCCAGCAGCTTTTAAAACTTCCCTCTAGTCTTTATGCGTCATTTTATGTGGCTTAACTGAGATTCTGAGAAGAGAAAGGAAAATGAACCATGGACATGAAGAAATGTGCAAAGACAGATGAAGAGAGATGTTTCATGTAGGAGAAGGGCATGGAAAAAGCAATTCTGTAAGAATGGTTTGATCAAAATGCTTGGGATGGTAAAGTGGCATATAGGAAAAATTAGATTAACTGAGAAAGAATACATGCCAGGATAGATGCGATTTAGTGGACCGGAAAAATTTTCCTCAAGGACAGCAAGTGACATAATTTTCCAAAGAAAAAGTCCCCATTCTTTGAAAACTGAAAACACCATAAAACCTGCACTGCGAGAGGTGAGCACTGAGCAGAAAGCCTTTTCTGCCTCCACATTTTGTCTTGCTTGAGACAGCTCTGTGAGTCTGGTTCAGACTTGGGCTAAAACCATGAGGTATGTTTTCTCTCCTCTCTCTCTTTCCCCCCTAAGTGTTATTGTGCTGCAGCTTGGCTCTGGCCACATAGGCTGGAGCTGACTGTGTTGTAACTTGCTTTAGCTGCTGCTGAATTTAACAGCTTTTGGCTTTGTAAGCAATGCCTTAGGAGAACTCTTGCTCATCTGTTCCCTGAGCCAAAGGAAAACTCCTCCAGTAGCTTTCCCACTGTTTTCTCTGGCTGGAACACATAGTTACCAATTGCTAGGTGAAGATACACTATCTTTAATCATCTTTTATTTTTATATTTTCGGTTTGTCCAGCTCATGTGTTCTGAGACAACCTCTTTGACTATAACGGTGAAAGAGCCTTTTCACAATGGATTTTTTTTTCTTTTCCCTGTATCCAGTGCAATTAAATTCTCCCACTGGTGGGAAAAATGCTATTTCTTGTTGTAAATGTGTGGCAAGTAGTTGAACACTGAACCAGTCAGTCACATTTCCCTATTAAGCATACTTCATCAAATATTTTTCATAACAAAAGGATTTATCTCCAAAATCTTGCTCAGAAATTTCTTTACATGAGTTTCCAAGCCCTTCATGATTGGCTCTCAGGAAATCTGATCCTATTGGCATTTAATCCGTTGCTAGAAATATGTCTACTGGGAACTTCTTAAATGGGATCGCAGTAGAACATTGGGATTATATTTTGCAAGTACAAATCGGTAGCAGATATTTGCATATTTATTTGTTGAATTTCAGCTTCCAGTTCAGGTTAGATGAGACATAAACAATTATACAGCACTCCTGGCAAAGTATTAAAGAGTGAGCCAAAGAAATTCAGAGGAAGATTTCTGAAGTTTTAGAAGGACCTGTGAAAGGCTTGTGCTTTGTGCTATCCCCATAAATTTTATATCAAGTATGGAATGAAAGATGTAGGCTGTTAGTCTGATGTATCTTATTTTTTGTTTTCCTCTAATGTTTCTTTCTAAAAAATACGGCGGCACTCGTCAGAGTCTGGGACTATGCCTTGGTCTGCATTGTTAGGGGAAAAAGTTACCCTAATTTAAAGCCAGCCAAATGATTCCCGTTTGGGGTTTGGTGGGGTTTTTTTGATTATTTTTTTTTTTGTGCTGTGAAGCAGTCACTGCATTGTAACAGAGGCCACAGATAAATGTCACCTGCCAGAAAGATGGTTCCTGGCAAGAAGTCAGGCAGTTTCAAGCCTCATGGTGGTTTTACAATGATTTGAAGGGAAAAAAAAAATTAAATCCAAACCCCAAACCTTCAAACTCATTTTCACTTATGTCCTTAATATGGTTTTGGGCAGAGGTCTGCTGAGGTCGGTAGGGCTGGGTACAGCCACGTGCTTCAGTGGCCTAGCGGAGGAAATACCTGTTTGGATGGATTCTTGGCCTGCTTCACTTTAGGAAAGCGACTGTGGAAATTATGAGAGAAAATTAATGTAATTAATTATAATTAGTATAGTATTTACACTGGATACACGTTCCAAAATTTTTAACAACAGTGAAGGATATTTCATAGCTTTCAGGAACTGTAGATTTACGGGAGTGATTAGATCGTGTAGGCCAACCTGAATATCTTTGGAACTTCGCAGCATTTACTGTCCATTTGTGGCTTTGAAAATCCTCCCAGTTATTGACAATTTCAGTTGATGCCTGGGTGCTTGTTCACATGGAAGCAATGTCGTACTCTTTCTGTTTGTGTCTCTGTGTGCCTTATTTACTTAGCAGCATTGCTGGATTTTAAGTTCTAGAGATAAAGCAAAGTATTAAGGGCACAAGGCTCTCCCACGGTTCCCTGCTTCTCCTTTCTTGCACACATGGATTTCCAGAGAAGCCTGACACTGAAACTGATGAACTCCCAATTCTGAAAACAAAGTCCTGGTTTTATTATGTAACAAAAAAGTTCAGAGGATACTCTGCTTTGTACTCTGTTCTTACACATCTACATGTCTTTTGAAGTTCTGTAATTCATATTTAACCTATAAGATCTGTGTCATTTCAAGGGAAAAGACCAGTAAAGTGCAATTTAGATTGTATATCCAACACCTTAATATGGTTTCACACTTTGATGGGAATAATCAAGGGTTGTAGTCTGTACTTTGATTTGCCTTCTTGAATCTTTGAACTGTATTTTTTTCATAGCCACATGTTTCTGCAGTCATTTCCAATTTTGCAGAAAACTCCAGTAATTGTGTTCTGTACCTGAGGTTCATGTAAAAACTTTTTTCTCCTCTATTTTACAAACATAAGGAGTTATCTCTTAGTACCTAGCCTCTTATCAGAAAATGAAGATTATTTGAACTGGGCTTGTTGATCTCTGACATTAAATTCCTACTGCAACTTGTTTCACTTTCTTCTATTTAGGTGGGGATCCATTTTTCTTTAAGTTGAAGTAAAGATTCATGTACAAGTATTCCTGCCCCACATTGTAATTGCTTTTCCTTCTTTTCCTTCTGCCAGTGTTTGCAGGACTTACTTGCAGTTGTCAGTGGGGTAAAATTCTTGTAGATAGAGGATTTTCTGCCTTTGGTCACAGCTGAAACCTTTCACCTAAGAAAGCTTAGTTTAGGCTGGACAGATAACTGCCTTGCAGATGTGGCCCAAAATTTAAAAAGTCAGTGGCCAGAGGGAGCTGAAACTGTATGCAGGCATAGAAGGAGATTTACTTTCTTCAGTGTTACCTGATAGAATCTATTTTTACATGGAAACATCACCTGACAGAAGTCAGGAGAGAAAATACACAAGTCATTTAGGTGGAGCTAGAGGCGGGGAGCTGGAGACATGAGGGAAGAGCAGAAGTGGTTGAGGTGATCTGAATGCACAACTGTATATAAAAATAGTAGTTGGAAGGGAGCAGTCTTTGAGGAGGCTGACCACAGATGCATGCATGTGGCTGTAATCACAGCATAGAGGCTGACACTAGTTGATGGTGGAGAGATGAAGTGAAAGACTGATTTGTTATGATGGAGAACTACGGAGAAAAATGAAGCAAGAGATGATGACAGAAAGGAAGAGACCAGAAGAAAGAAGCGTAGGATAGAGATAAGTAGACTAGAGGAACAGTAGAATTATTCTGATCTCTGAGAAGAAAGGGGAGAGAATGACAAGCTAATGAAGGTCTACAGATAGTCATGAAGAACATGGGGTCATGCAGGCATTAAGAGGTCTTCATGCAATGCCCATGTCTGAACTAGTAAGCTAGGAAGCATTCTCAGCCTTTGGAAATTGATTGTCTCTACTGTTAACTGCTCCTGGCCTAGTTTTGGTTCATATTTATGGGAATTCACCTGAACTCTTCACAGGTAAAGTTTCAGAGTTACCTTGGCACGATTAGCAGCAGGCAGTTTGGAAGCTGCCACCCTGTTTGGGGGACTGAGAGAATTTTTAATAGTATGGCACCTTTCTGTGCCAGTTGGCCTGGACAGTCTTGGGCATGTTTATTTTGCTTGTAGAAGTGTAGCTATAAATGGCTCAGTAGATGCAAACTCTTGGAAACTTATGACATTGCCTGTCTTGGGTGTAAGCTATGACATGTGGCTGATTATGATTTCTTCTTAGAACAGGTTACTGAACTGAGATGTTGATGCACCCTCTCAGATTTCGTTTTGATGTACCATGTATTCTTACAGAAAGTTGATTTTACAAAATAAGCTTAGATGAAGCATACATTTAATTGTTTCCACTTAAATTTAATGCAAGCATAAGCAAATGTAGGTCCGTAAATAATGCTCTTTCTCAAAGAAGAACGGGCTGTGAAATTAAGGAAGCAAGGTAGTGAGGTTGGTGATAGTTAAGTTGGCTGGACTAAAAAGGTTAGACATGTAAAAGTAGAGAAAATATTTTTAAAAGTGCTTGAAACTTGTATCAAAACAAAGCAGTTCTCCAGACCTACATGGATAAGTAGTGTAGCCCCTGGAAAGATAAATACAGATCTAGATGTAATAGGGGTAATGTGAAAGTGATGGAGACATGGAAATTTTATGGTAGTTGTAGAAAAATGTACAAAACAAGATTTCATACATTGCATTTCATACATAATTCTGGGGTTTGAATTCCAGAATAATTCAAACTAGAAGAGATATGGAAGGAAAAGCGTTTCTGGGAGCCTGTATCTTAGCAGAATAGGCTAGCAAATTACAACTTGAGGCATGATGAGGTAGTTCTTAATAAATACGCCAGGGAAAGGACTGCTAGAGAGGAAAGCTAGCTAATTAAGCTGAACAGTGTTGACGCATGAACAAGCTAATAACAGATTATTTTTTTAGCAGTAAGTAGTCCTTTGACTCTGAAACTTGTTAGGTCATCCAGGTTACTAGAGAAGCAGCATGCATCTTAACTTGCATTTTCTAAATGGGTTCATGAATGTGATCTGTTCTCACCCAGATGCGCAGTCAGTGCTTTCTGAGGAGCTTCAAAGATAGCAGGAGGAGTTGCACTTTTGCTTTCAAATGCCTTCGCTTCTGAAGAGCCAAATGCATCATTTTTGGGAAGGACCGTGCAGAGTATTTCAGTGGTTCTCCTCCAGCATATCACCAGTCTTTCACTGGTCATCCCACTGTCATGGACCCTTTCCTCTTCATTTCTGCCCTTTAGATTTTCTCTGTCATGAGCTGATGTTGTACAGGTTCTTCATGGCCATGCCATCACAGGTGCTGTGCTTGTCGACATCAAGTCTTCAGCTCTTTGGGAAACCAAACCTACACAGCCACTTCATCTGAAATAGCTTATCTCTGGGCAACATAAGTTGTGTCGTGTCTCCTGTCAAACTGTTGCATTAGTGTTTTCACGGTGGGCTGTGTTGCTTGAGCAGGTTTTCATGGAGAGCATTCGAACGTGTATCAGTGTAGTGCTGGGAAATGTTTTCCTTATGTGTGGCTGAACTTGAATGTGAGGTGATAATACAAACCTCAGATTGTGACAGAAGTTGATTTTAATGTCTTCTGTGCTTCTGTTGGCCTTTACATGTTTCTATAAATACTGTTTAGTTGAACGAATACCAGACTGATGAATGTGGAAGCCTGCCTGTCAGTGTCTCAGGGGGAAAGCTTTCAAATATAAATAGCCTTAAAAGTGTAAATAGTGAAATCTCTATACTGTATTTATCACTGTCCACTTTCTTTTTTTTCCTTTCATTGCACCTCCCATTTTATTTTTAGCGTTGCTTACTTAAAATAGTTTCCCTGTTTTCCTGTTGGCAATTAGAAGGCCACTCTGGAATCCAAGAAATTTCTAAGCCAGATGGTGAGGAAGATGTTCCTTACTTGAGCAGTTTGTCCAAGTCTTGCTTTATTGAAGCGTCAGCATTTTATCCCAGCTTTGCCTGTTTGGCTGATTTTATGTGCATATTCTTTAATCAATTTCAAAATGTGATTATAACATTGTCCAGGACCTCTGGTTGATATTATTCCACCTCTCCGATAAGTTTGTAGATCTGGTTTTAACTAACTTACTAGTGTCAATACTCTTCACTAATGGCACTATGTGGGCAGCCACGTTTGGTTTTTTTTCTTTTTAAATAATTCCACAAGTTCTAGAATGAGTGTATGCTGGTGATCACCTCAGCTGCCATGAAGTAATGTGAGCAAGTTAAAGTTTTGGTGGCCTTTGGCCTTGTCTTGACTTCACTGTTGCAAGTGCGGCCTACTATCAACTTACCATTTCTGCTGTTACATGTTTTTTCTCTTTTAAAGTACGGTTGAATGTAGCATGAGCCACACTGCTGTTTGGTGAGGTTTGCAGGCCAAAGCTGATCTTCCAACACTGCTTGCTTGAAATGCATCACTTGGTTCTTTTCTCTTAAACTATTGGGACAGAAACGGTTAAAGCAGTGTATAGATGACCAGCTGGTCCTTGCTGAGACTTATTTACCTGCTTTAACCATTTCTGCCCCGAAATGGCAGGGCAAGATGAAGTAGTTAAGTGGGATCTTCAGACACAGGTGATGTTTACCAAACAGCAGCATGGTCAGCCTGGTAGCAAGGATTCTTGCCGGGGCCTTCTTAGAAGGGACTCATATGGAGGAACAGGCTGCCCAAGGAGGTGGTTGAGTCACCGTCCCTGGAGGTGTTTAAGAGAAAGATGGATGTTGCCTTGGGGGGAATTGTTCAGTAGGTTGATAGGGCTGAGACAAAGGCTGGACTTGATGATCTTCTAGGTCTCTTCCAGCTGATATGATTCTATGATTTTTGAGGGTCCTGGAGTCTTGCAGCGCAGCAGGACTGTGCTTGCTTCTTGTAGCTCTGCTGCACCATCTCCTGACATAGGCACTGACAGCCAGCAGTGGCTCCTCATGAGCATGAGACCAAGTGCTGGGTCACCCAGATTCCTTTCTGAGAAGCTTTGAAGGTGTCTTCTGGGTTCATTAGGGTCTAAGGTTGACACAGGAGCACCTGCTGTGAGCTCTCACATGGCTGTGAGAGCTCTGTGTAGAAGTGCAGTTAAATAAGGCAAATAATGTCACAGTTGGTTCTTTGTATCTCTGACTGCGTGCTTTGGTCTCAGCCCTGACATGCTGCTGTGGGAAGGAAGAGGAAGGAAGCAAGGTGGGAAGTCTTACGACAGAGGAGCAGGAAGCAAAGGGACCGCTTTTGTGTCCACATCAACAACAGCAGCAGGCCACTGTGGTGGCAGCAGCAGCTCCCTCTCATTCCAAGAGAAATGCCTTCTCCCGTGTCACCTCCCGCCAGCAGCCAGCAGGTCTGTAGGTGCAGCTGGGTGAGTTGGGCCCCATGCGCACACCAGGCACCCCAAGGTCTTTGCTTGTGTTTCTTGCGGTGTCGCCAGAGTCCCAAGAGCAGTGGATCTGGGGGATGAAAGTCATTAGGATGAGAGATGACATTCCTGTCTCTGCCCAAGCCTTTGCTGCTGCGATCACCCCCGAGACCACTTGTGTCTTGAAGTTCTTGCAGCTGGGGAGATGCAAAGAAAGGGGCAGTAACGTGTTCTGCAGCTGCCCTTGAGAGGTGCAGGAACCATTGTCTTTGGTTGATTAGGAGACACCTGAAATGAGCTGCTTGTAGACTAAAGCTGTTTTCCTGCCCTTGTCAAGGGGGGAATATTTTTCCTGCCAGCAGGCCATCGTGGAGATGTCTCGTCCTTACGTCCGAGCATCCTGGCAGCTAGTGCATCCAGGCTATGACAGGTAAAATGGTCTGTGGTTCCTGTGGCTCCTAGACTTTGGGGAATCGCTGAATCATGTAATCATCAATCTTTATATTTATGCTCCAAGGCATGCCAGCGTCTGCAAGCTTTTTGTTAGTTTTAAATGCGATTTGTGTAGTTTTATTTTTATACAGCGCCTTGGGATGCTTACTGTGGAAGGCTCTTAAAATAGGTGTAGCTTAATGTGCTGTTCAGACTTCCTCATTAATCTGCTTGTCTTCACTCTTACCCAGAGGTAAAATACAAAGCCTACAGAGTGAGAAGTTTGGAATAAAATCATAGAAAAGGGGGCTCTGAAATAAAGACATTTAGCACTGAGAACTCGGACTAGCGATGGAGGAAACAGAACAGGATGTTCAGAAAGTCCAGGCCCTTTGGCATGAGTTAAGGAGCTTGGAAAATAAGCAGGGCTACAGTGAATTTGTGAAACAATGTTTGTCTTCCTAAACTGAATACTGGAAAGCATCCATTTCACACTTTGCCTTTGCCAGCACCCTTGATATCTATTGTAGCACTCATCTTCTGGCCTCTTTATTTCCAGAGAAATATTTGACTTTGTGTATAGAAGCTATTTATGCTTTCTTGTGGTGCTAATGTGATCGCGTTGTGGCTACAGGACTAAACTTTAGAGATCTGATGTTTGTATTTTAACTGCAGCAATGGGCTTGAGAGGCTCTACTTCCACTTTGTTTCACTATTGCTTTGTCTGCATTGGTAAATTAATCCGGGCCAGGACTTGTATCTTAGGAATGTCCATATTGTTCAACTCCTAGCACATTCTGTGACATGGTTTTGGCCCGTGCCAGCACGTTCCCGGATGACACCTGTGGCAGGGTGGCGTGGGAGAGAGACTGTTCTCAGCAGACATTAGTGAAAAGGCAACAGGGGAAAAGAGCGTAGACGTGTGGATTTGAGCTGGCTGTGCCATTTCCCCCCAGGCCTCTGGATCTTGGTGCATTTTATACACTAGACCAGTGTCTCTCATGTTAGCATTTGGGGAAGATGCTGCTTTTGCTTCCTAACTGCATCCCTAGCGCCGTTATCCGTGACAATATCAAGCCACCTCCTCCTCCCTGTGGGCCATCTGCTCAGGCTTGCAGCACCACTTCCATAGTGCTGAGATCTTTTTGTTTTGAATAAGAGTCAGGTTAGGGGCACGGCTCAAGTTTTACATCAAGCCAGTTCCACAACAAAAGCAAACCTTGTGAGCTTGAGTGAGCTTTCTGGAGAGTGGTCTTCTATGATGCAGCTCGTTTGCAAGAACAGGTAAAACAGTAGCTCATAAAGCTAGTGTTGTCACAGGCCCACAACAGTAAGTTAGAGGAATAATTACTGTTCAGGTATGTATCTGTATTTACTTATCACACAGAGCCGTGGTAATTGTACATACATTTGCCTGCACGTATGGATTTATTTCTTTTTAACTTCACACCTATAGTTCACTCTTCAGGCTTTGTTTGTAACACTTTACTTGAAAATAGGCAGTGCTTACTTGCCTCTGCGGGATCTCTAGTTTGTAAAGCCCTCTGCAGTTCTCTGAAGGGATCGTTGAATTCCTCAGCACTGCTGATGCTCTGGCTGAATGTATTCTTCCAGAAATTGTTTGTATCAGACATACCTGTATATGCAATACTCTTTATAGTCCTTGTTTGCTGACTTTCTGACTTTGTTGTCTGAGTTTTTGTTTGCAAATGGAGATGTTATCAAAACCATAGTCTTCCTCACTCACTACTGAAAGTATTTTTTCATGTAGGTAGTACATGGTGTACTAGTAGGATGTACATCACTAGTAGCTGTAGGCTACACACACTTGGAATTTTTTTTGTCTTGAAAATGACAGGATTGACTGCACAGTGAACATGTATTTAGCATTAAGAATTAAGCTCCTGAACTGGTTCCGTTGCTCTGGAGCAGCAGTAGAAGAAAGCACTGCTGAGTCATTGACTAACCAGTATAGTTTTTCTACATCATGATGCTCTGTGTGCAGCGCTGTTACCATGAGGACTGGAAACACTGAGCAAAAAGGATTTTGTTGTGTCAATCTTAGGCAAAGTAGTGTTTTCACAAGCTGGTTTGGTGGGCAGTGTTCTTCTGAGGCTCATAAGGGCCATGATGGTAACAGTCACACAGGCATTGTTATGAAAAGGAAAAGGTTTAGGGAGGTGCAGAGCCTCACATGTAAGCTGTGTTTACAGTTGTTGCCAGTTTAAGCACTGATCCCAGTACTTATTAGCTGAAGAGTCAAAAGTCAGTCTGGAAGAGATTGTGCTGACTACAGGTTTATTGTAGCCTTTGGTGGTGCCAGCTGCAGAAATAGGCAAATCTGGCTGCAGTGGAAGAGCATGATGGGGCAGCTCCAGCCCAGCGGCTGGCCCGGGGGGGGTTTTGGGGGCTTGGCC
>NW_009725675.1:49258-93219 GCF_000703405.1 Apaloderma vittatum
GCGTTTTGGAGGCTTTGGCCGGGAGCCGTGAAATGCATCTCCCAGGGGAGGACTGCATTGCAAACCGACCTTGCCCTTCCCTATCAGTGAATTCCTTTGGCAGTAGACTGGCACCAGAACACCTAAAGACGTCTGTGATAAAGCTGCAATGATTTTCTTTCCTCTCTTTGAGGTGGAGATCGGGTTTGCATTGTGCTCATTGATTCGTATCTCACATATGACTCCTTCAAAAGATCTTGTTAGAGTGGC
This sequence comes from Apaloderma vittatum, assembly GCF_000703405.1. Classification (NCBI taxonomy): domain Eukaryota; kingdom Metazoa; phylum Chordata; class Aves; order Trogoniformes; family Trogonidae; genus Apaloderma; species Apaloderma vittatum. The sequence goes on from NW_009725675.1 coordinate 49,508, forward strand.
CACTTGTTAATGGTGGCACTGTAACTGGCTGAAGGCCAGGTAGAAACTTGTTCCTCAATTTTTCATTCTTGCATGGCCTAAACCAAACACTCAACAGCTCCACATTGACTTAAGTGGCTGTTGACTGGATCAGCCAGTCTGTTGTAGGAAGCAGAGGACTGGAGGAGTAGGTTCTGTTTTTCCTTGGAGTTTAGCTTTCTTAAAGAGCAGAAGGAAGAGAACTAAAAAGTCCTCTGTATCCCAGCACAAAAGAATACCATGAAATAGGATACATGTTTTAGACGTGTAAGAGATTAGAATTAGAAGTAATTTAGAGGTAATAAAATAAGCCTTCATGAATGATTCAGAGAAGTTTCTCTTTTCCCACAGAGTTATGGTCCTTGGCAGCTCGGTCAACTCATTGTGTAGTAAACCCCTTCCTCTGTGGGAAGGGGTTAATGCACAAGGAGAGGAGTCTGCTGAACAAAGCAAGCTTTCTGTTGCAAATTAAGAATTCAAAAACAGTATTTTTTCTTTTACACTTTCTTAAACAGAGCTCATCTTTTGAAATGAGTGATTAATCATTCCTGTTCATTTTATTTACTTACTTTACATAGGAAGGGGAAAATGCTGGGAACATAAGAAAGAAGTCTCATTAAGAACCAGTCTGCTTCAGGCAGAAATTGGACCACAGCAAGCGTAGGCAGACCAGTGTTAGTTCACGTGACCAATAATGATGCTTCAATTGTTGCTGAACTAAGTATGCAGGTCAACGGGTAGGTCTCTCCACACCATATGAGGTTTCATGCTGTTGTATGATTTACTGCCTTTAGGACCTGCCTTAGCAAGATTGAAGTCAGCGGTGCTTTGCCTAACTAGATCCTTCCTGGATGCAGGGGGAAAATACTTATGAAATCCTGAGCACACAGGAAACAATGAGTGATCCACATTCATCTTTGGAGCTTTTCTGTGCTTCCCTGTGGGACAAATTGCTGTGTTGCCTCAGTTTCATTGCTGTTGTTCAAACATCGGTTATTCAGTCCCTACCCTTGTACAAGTGCCAGAAATCACAGATGTGGAAATCTTGGACGTTGTCATTTTTCACAGTGTTCATGACCAAAAGGCAGTTGGCTTCAGAGATCAGAGGCATCTTTGAATAAGAAAAAGCTCTTTAAGTGTGTGCTTTTTATATTTTTTCTCTCTAAAGGCAGTTGTTCATTCAGAAGACCACAATCAAGTGCAAGTACCCTCAGCTGGAACCCGTGTCCCTCTGCTGCAGTGTGGTCTTGCTCCTGTTTAGAGTCCATGGGGTTATTTGAGCCCCTGCAGCTCATTACCCAGAGTTTTCATCAGCTGCTCAATTTTATTTGTTTTCTTCAGTTTGTTCCCTTAAAAACATGGTAACCATCAGTAGAAAAACAACTGAAATAAGGAGTAGTGGACTTGGGGTTTTTTAGGTGCTATATGGTTCTAAACCAAATAAAATATATGGATCATTTATTTTTATTCAAACAAATAATTTGCAGCAGCTGGAAAGGAAGGGGAACAGGCATGAGCTGAAAATAAAATTTATACCACAATTCTGTGTACATCGTCGGAGAATCATTCCCATGCAACCCAGCAATGGCACAGAGATTTCAGGGATTATGTTCAGATTAAATGTCAACAAGAGCTGAGTCTTGGCAATGTGCCAGGAAGGTCATATGAGGAAAGTCCCAAACTTTTACACTCAAATAAAAATGTGTTCTGCTTAATACCCATGATATGCTGCAAATGTTAACACAGCTAATGACTTGCGTTAAAAAAAATCTCTTTTTAAAATTATTTTTTAAATTTAGATTCAGGTCTTTTTGTTGCTTTTTTGTATTTAAGACTTTGACAGCAAATGTATTTGGGGGTTAGGCCTCTACTGTAGAAATTCTTAGTAACACAACACAAAGAAACATTAGTTCAAAATTTCTACAAGTTCTTTAACTTGAAATATTTCATTTTCAAGTTACGCATAAATGGAGCAATAACCTGCTAGTAATTCCACGAGTTTTATTATTTCACAGAAACATCCCTGTTATTTCTGTATGCTGTGATTCCGTGGCATTTTTAGGAGAATGCTTTGTTATTGGGAGGGAATGAAAAAATAGATACAAATATATAGTTGGGAATTGCTCCTTCTTTTTATTTATCTGTGGTTGGTCTGTGCCATTCCCGAACACCTCTGGAGTTATGAATGAATATGCTGACAGTCTCGTACTGCACTGAGAATGTCTTTTGGTTTAATCTGGTCTCTGTTTACAGTAGGTTGGTTTTAACTAGGAAGAGACATTCTTACTCTGAGTGATATCTACACATGGAGTTGTAGGGCTTTTGATATACCACTTGAAACAAACACTCTTTTAATCTACTTGCCATCTCTGAAAAAAGCTGAAACTATTTTAAAATTGATGTATTAAGTCCCTTAAGTTCTCTAAATGCGGTCTGCTACTGCATACGATTAAGGGTATACGATGGGTTTTTATGGATCTTTCCATTTGCTCCCTAGCCCTGAGCCCTGCCGTGGTGTGAGCACGCCCTCCTGGTGCCCTCCACGGGCATTGAGTTTTACCAAGAGCATCTTCACTAGGCTATTTTGTGGATGCAACCAACATACGGAATTAAACCACAGCTGCTGGATTTGATTTGCCATTGAGCTTTGCGCTGAAACTGCCTCATGCAAATGGGCCCAAAACTTAAGAGTCATTATCCAAAGCAGCTGATGGTTGTGTGGCTTCAGGATTCCACCTTTCATTTCTAATTATATACACATCCCATATTTGTAAACCTGATTTTAGGTGTATTATATACATGTAAATAAATATTTATATGCACATGTATGTGTGTGTAAACATATGTGTGTATGCACATGCTGAGGTTTATTTTCCCCATCCTCCTCCTGTCATTGCCCACCTTGCCCACTGCAGCGAGGCACAAGGGAGAACTGGTTTAGCCAACATTGCCGTGGGAGGGTCTGCAAGCTGCTCTGCACTTTATTGAACATGGAGGTTGGGAGAGAACAGTTAAAAGTGTCAGATTCTGGAAAAAGGGTCCCGATGATAAAGGTGAGATCAAAAATCGACCTGAGGAGTGCAGGCTGGCAGCGGCAGCAGGACACCCGGCAGGGTGACTGGGGTCCCAAGGCAAAGGTGCTGCTGAGCGTTGCAGTGCAGCAGATTCAGTAGGCTTGTTATTTCTGCAGGGTATGGTATGCAACCCTCGACATGTCAGCACTTCTTTAAAATGCAGATTTAAGAAATTGCAGTTTAGAAGCCAGTCCTTTAAAATACTATGAATAAATAAGGTGAATTCATAAATTACTTTAATGAACACCTTATGTCTTACCACTTATTTGTCATGAATTATGAAATTGGGAGGATTTTTTCCATTACTTTTATTAGACCTTCATTTAAACTACAGTCAGTGGAATTTTACCATCCCACAGCCTGAGACACAGTAATAAATCAACCCTTATTTCCTTATTTGTTTGAAGCTAATGTGACAACAAATAGTCTTTTAGCATACATTATTTCTTTGTACTACAAACTATGCAAATATTTCACTGATTATACTTTTATCTCTGTAATATTTTAAAAGCATGATACAACATGTTTCTCTGATAGAGTTACATAAAAGCAGCTTCACATCTACATAATGGTTTTACAAAACACTCCCTCTATTCCAGGTTAAAATGTGTGTTCAGCTTGAGAACATGCCCATAAAGAAACTTCATTTACCTTATTAAGAAACACTCATGTATTCTCTTAAGTTTCAAATTATTTTCTTATAGAAGAATCATTTTATCACTTTCTGGACTCCTGCCTGCCCAGGCTGCCCCAGGCTGGCAAAGTATTGGAAAGTTGCAGTGCTGCTGAGTTCTGCAGTTAAATTGAACTGGTTTCTTGCTTATGAAGGATGTAGTTTGTCTTTTTCTTTCCCCTTTTTCTGTAACTGGGTGTTTTTTTCTAGTATTAATCCTTAGCAGCTTGACGATGACAGTTTCCCCTCTAAAGCCAGCAGAACCAGCAAAACTTTGTCTCTGCACGGGGCTGTGTATTTAAGCAGGGCTGTTATAAGGGACGACGAGGGCGGAGTAGATGTGTCGCCTCCTTTCTCAAAAAAGGGGAAAATAAACACATAATGGTAGAAAAATTAATTTCCGCTTAACTCTGGCTCTACTGTCTCAAGGCTTATTCCTTAGAAAACCGTGTAGCATTACTAAGCATCTCTTTGCTGGGTGAAACAGCCAGGTGTGGCTCGAGTATGAGCGAGCGACTGTAGCCTGAAACATCACTGCAGACGCGGTGTGAGTCAGGTCATTCACGATCGCAATAACGAGATTATTCGTGGTAGGCTCCTCGTTGTGACAATGGCCCTTTGTTTGAAGTCTGCGCCGCATACGTGCTCTACTTCCGATTTGCAGATCGCTCCTCTGCTGGGAAACAGCGTTGCAGCAGGGATCTGGAAGCGAAGGTCAGTGCTGCGAAACTCAGGATGTTACTTGGTGCTGGTAATAATTGAGAAGGTTCATAGTTGGGTATAAACCTTTAATCATGACTTTCATTGAGATGGTTCTGCTTCCTATTGTTTCTGAGGTCGGTTTTTTATTTGGGTTTTTTTTTCCATGTGTTGTCTTTTGGTTTTGTTTTTTGTTTTGTTTTGGTTTTTTTCTAACTCTATCGCTTGATTAAAACTTGGTAAATACTGCCAAGAGCATTTTATTACTCATGACCGTGTAAGAGGAGTTCTCTCTTGATTGTGGTGGTCCTTTATGTACACGTAATTTTGTGTAAGGAGAGGAAGAAACCTCCAGCGTTTCTTTAGTGTTTGGATTCAAATTAATTTTAACATTTACTTGGAATCTTAATGTTTTTAGTAAAATCATGTTCATTTCCGTAAAATAGCTGCTATCGAGTTCCCATGTTACAAGGTGATTATCTCCCATGGCAAGACGATTACGCTTGGTGGTTTAACCATAACCAGAGTGTTTTAGGCTTAGGCAGTGTTTCTGCTAGCTTATGGCCGGGATTTATCTGCTGTAAAAATGAGTGGTCAGGCTGAAACCGAGGCGTGGTGTTCTCCAGACCTCTGCCCCGAGGGGAGCATCCCTTCTTCTGCCTGGGATGCGGCGCGGCTTGGGGAGCAGTCGCTACCCAAGTCTTCCTCCTCTTATGGCATCCCACGGAATTTGCAGGAGGGTCGGGTGGCTGATGCAGAGAGGAGGCCACCTCTGCCACCGCGGGAAAGGTGGTGTTGGTGACGGGTCGGTGACAACGGCTGCGCGGGGTGTTCCTGCTTCCCTTCGGGAAAGGGGAGAGGCCGTCTCAGCGCGAGGAATCACTGGAGCTGTTTGCTGCAGCAGAAGTCTAAAATAAACGTGTTTCCCACGGAGGGTGTCAGCAGCTTGTAAGGAAAACACAGAGCAAGCTCGCTTCCTGAAAAGCGCATCTGAAACTAAAATAGTCCTTTTGGGTTTAATTCTTTGATGCCAGATTTTGTCCTCGGAGCTCAGAGATTTCCGGATGTTTTCATTTGCCACTGTACTGGTTTATGAAAGGTGAGCGTGGCTTAAAATAAATCCAGTGCAAGCACTGCAGTCCTGTGCTTGGGCATGTGGTTTTCAATTTTTTTTTCTTCCGAATTAATTACTTAATATGTTTTACAGGAGAAGATTGTTCATGTTATTTCTGTTAGCTATGAATTTTCAGCCCCAGTGTAAATTTGAATTCCAGGCCATTTTGTTGCAAGTTAGCATAATATTTATACATTTGTTTTCAGTGATAAAAAAGCAGCAGTTAATTGTTTGACAGGAAGAATAAAGCATTTGACTATTCTGTATTGTGTGGGGCGTTATGACAGATTTCTTTCAAGTGTGCAGCATTCAAATTATACATCAGTAAGGTAACATGACATTATCTGTCTGCACTTCTGCAAGCAATTTCATTATTTTAATAAAAAATTTAGAGTGATCTGAACGCTACTTTTCTATATATAGTAATAATCATACACATATGATTTTGTATATTGTTATACAGATCTACATTTTCTGCATCCTATATCAAGTGGGTAGACTACTGTTACTCTTGAGATACTTGCCAGGTAATTGAATATGAAAATTGAATCTTTTCCTGAAGGTTTTGATGATCTCTGAAAGTATTAAGATTTTCGCAATTTCAGTCGCAGCTAGCAAAAATGCTTTTGTTGGAACGGGGATCTTTATTTTGGGGTGGTTTTTTTAAGACTAATTTATTTACAAATGAGATTAAATGGGAACACAATGATAGTTTTTACTCATTGTCTTTTCCATATATCTAGATCAGGGCTGTTTAAACTGCAGACTTTCATCTAGATTTCAACTGTGAGTATTTTTGAGCATGATTAAGACTACATGAAGTTTCTCAGATGTTGTTGGAAATGGGAACTTCTTGCTGTTTTTTCCAATATCCTGGAAACCGGATTCACCATTCCTAGCTGAAGAGACCTTAGTAAATTAACCAAGTAATGCCGCTTAATATAGTGTTACCTTGTTATTTAGTGCAAAAAATTATTTTCTGAATGGAAGGCAGAAAAATGTAAACTGTAGGTTCCTGTTCTCAGTGAGCACTTTGATATGGCAGTTCTATTAAGAAAAAATAAAATCTTGGTGGTTTCAGAAGGACTAGTTTCTATGCAAGTGTGTCAAACTCTTTATTTTTGTGATCAGAGGTTAGTTACCTAGTATGATAGGTAATAATTTATTTTTACTATGCTATGCTTGAGGAAACCCTGAGGATCTTATGTTGGTTGTAAGCATTATTAATGTCAGAAGATAGGTTGGGAGTCAAAGATACTGACTTAAGATGTTGACCCCGTTTGAAAAGTGCACGGTGAGCAATAATTATATTGTGTCTATAGTGATATGTGTGAGCTGTAATTGTAGAGCTAGGAGAACATCTCCTTGGAGTTACTAAGTATCAGTTGGCTTAATTTTTGTTATGTTTTGAGGAGTTCACAGATTTGCATTTGCAGTTTTATAGCAAATGCTAGATTTAAAACTAAAAAAAAAAACTGTTACTGTGTGTTCACAGCACAGCAAAAAATCTTGAAAAGAAATCCCTTCCATTTACAGTTGCCATGAAACTCTTAAAAGTAACAGTCACATGAAAACGTTTTGTTAAAACTATTTGACAGTGCCATTCAAAAATGACATTGTTAGCCTACCTGTTATCCTACCTGTTACCTGAAACACTACCAGATAATAATTTTTAGACCTGTGATTATCCATTGCTAAATTTATTAGTAATGCTACAATTTTATTCTCTTATTGTAGCTCTCTAGAGCAACCTATATATTGCAAGCCAGTCTCCTCTGATTTTCTCTTTTACTGTCATAGACGGCTTCCTTTTTATTTTTTAAAATTATTTTATAGAAAATGATATGAAATTTTAATATATAGCCCTACTAGAGGGGAGAACAGAGGAGAATAAGATAAATTAGCGCTAAAAGCACAGGGCAAAATGAAGCAAAACAAAGTAAAGCTCTTAACTGAACTTTGAAATATTTATCTGTGAGGACTGTAAAAAAAGAAAATCCAGAGTTATTTGCTTAAGATTGAAGCATATCATTACGAGAGATACGTCACTGCTATCTGTGAACCATTCAGCGGTCAAGACAAGAGTCTTATTTGTTTTAGTGTATCGAAATTTGCTCCTTAAGATCTTCACAAATGCTGAGGAAAGAGCTGGGTTTTTTTTCTAATGTGGTGGAATTAAAAAAAAATGCACTACTGCTAAAACATTTTTAGTATACTTTAAAAAAAAGCTTCCTTAAATGCATGGAATAACTACACCTCAAGAGTGTCTTCTCTTCATTCCTACCTTCTACTGAGTTTGGGGTTATTACTTCCGCACACAGAGACATCAAAATGCTTGTCCACTGATGTGTTTGTTCTCAAGACCTCTGGAAATGAGTCTTGCCCTGAGACTGAATAGGTCCATTGTTCAGTTTAGCACTAAATAAACAAAACATCTTCATGCTTAGTAGGAATGGAAGCGTATTTCCATGCTTGTGAACTTCTGCAGAGAAATCCATTTGCTCAGGCTTCAGTGTAACAACATTGTTGACACAATTTCTGGATGCCGAGCATCATCGTGGCCATTATCAGAAGAATTTGGAACATGAGTGGTAAAGACCGTTTCACCACATCGTAATAAGGCTGTATGTCCCTATATGTCTCTGTCTGAATAATTCTGACTTTGAACAAGTGATGGTACCATCTGTGCCACCCTGATAAAATACCTAAGGTTGCAGTGTGAAGAGGGGCTGTTCAGACTAACCAGACTATTAAGTCTGGTTTGCACACACCTAATCACTGAAAATTTCTTAAGGATTTTTTGGTTTAGTGCAAGCTGAGCTGACCTTTGAACCTGAAAAAAGACCTTGAAATCTGTCTGGGGATTATCATCTGTACACCATAGAGATGGCCTGAATCAAAACTTCACCTGTCAGAGGGTTTCAGAATAAGTACAAGCAAACTGAGTGCATTTCTTGAATTTTTAGCCTTGACTTATTTTATTAAACTGTTGTACTTGGAAAGATACTGGTCAATCTGTTTACAAGAGCAGTGAAATACGCATTGATCGAGGCAGATGTCTTGGTGGGCAGAGTCACAGAAACGTTTTGGAAGCCTCCTTTCATGTGGTGGTGCGGCGTGTGTGGAATCCCCCAGAGGTTACTGTCATTAATTACTCCCACGAGACTCTTAATGGAGGAGGCTTTTCAACACCACATCTGAATCATGAACTGTGCCTATGATTGACTGCAGTCTCACGTTTGGGAGTGTCGCTGGTGTGTCGATTAAGCTGCCAGCACGCCGGTGCCTGGTGATACTGGAAGTGTCACACGGGTTGTCTCACTTGGCCTCCAGCAGTGGCTCTAGAAGGGTGTGGGAGATACCCCCTAATGCTGCGCTGATACTCCTCTGGGGTTGGGGTTACCACCAGAGTGTGGTAAACCTTGCGTTTCTTAAGTTCATCTGAGAATTTTGGAGTTTTTTCCATTTTCATCCTTTTGCCTTTGAATTTTTTCTCAGTTATAAATAGGACTTAAATGTTTATGTAATAGGAGACCAGACTAACAGCAAAGATATGAGCCACTCCTCATAAGAAAAGAAGTGTTAGTCTTGATCTTCATCTCATGTAATAATGGCCAAATGACCAAATCCTAGTATTTTTTCTTTAGTCTTTTTGACATGGAGGTTAGCAAATCATGGCATGTACTTTTACTTTGGCCGGTGATTTCCTCATTATAAAATTGAAGCCTTCTCAGGGCAGTTCAGTGAAGCTTGCAATGCGTTTCCTCTTGGGCGAGAGCCAGAGGATTCCAGCATGGTTGTTCTGGCACAGTTGGTATGTTTTATAAAGCAAGTGTCTAAATGTGTGTAATAAATCTAGTTATGCTGATAAATCTGAGCAGATAATTTAAAAGTATGTGTTACCGTGAACGAGGCCAGTAATTTACCATGTCGAGAAAACAAAATACAAGCAGTGTTTCTGTAATGTGTGTAATATACGGTAATTCTGTAATGTAACAGCCCCATTGTGTGAGGCATTTTTAAATTCCTCTTCAAGATGTTCTTGATCCAGATGTTAATATATTGTATTTCATCACTAGCTGTCTTTTAGTTAAAACCTGCAAAACTGATTCTCTTCTTGCTTGCAGTGGTATCAGCCAGTCAGGTTAACCAGCAACAGTCCATCACAAAGGATATAAAATTAATGAGGAAAAGGAGAGCTGAATCATACACATTAAAAATATATGAAGTAAACTAAAATAATCAGTAGGGTTGCATCACCGGAGAGTCGCTTTTCCAGGTGATGTTCCCCTCTACACTTTGAAATCAAGAAAGCTTTTTAATTCTACCCATATCACTTACATCAGACTGTTGCTAGGTAAGTTACTAAGATTCAGCAATATCTCGAGTGTTTTGAAAATCTTGGAGAAACAGACTGGCCATTTTACTGCAGTGAGTTTCACCATTACCACTGTGAGGTTTTGGGCTTTTAAAACACATTTTCCTACGAATTTTTAAAGTCTCGGTCCTTATTTCAGATTAATGCTCTCTAGGATTGATGTAATCATCACCATATATAGTTAGAGTTCTGTGACCTCCAGAGAAAAGTGGATCTTCAATATTTTGTAAAGCTCATGAACAGGTGAAAAGAAAATAAACTCAAAAGCTGTAACTCCTTGATTACTGTTACTGAATCAAAAAACCGAGACTTTACAGGGAGACATTTATATTGCATTTGCTAGTTAGGAACATTTCTTGTAAGACCTGTAGAGTATGCTGTAGTTTGGACTCTGCTCCTCAAGTGCCTGAGGCATTTCAGGGGTTTCCCCTAACTCTGGGAAGAACCAGCAGCTGTGACCAAAAATGTCAAGGTCCTGGAATCTCCATGGATTTGAGGTTTTCCTTAAAGGCATCCGGCGTTGACGCTTTTAAGGAAAGCATGCTGACACTGTAGATCATGTAGATAAGTGTCTATTGTAGTATAACTGTGTCTGTTTAGTTTATCCATATTGTATCTGTGTATTCAGGATCTCTATATGAATTGATTATTTAAGGGCTGTGGCCTGCGTAACACATTAAATGATAATCCAATGCCTCATTCTTTTAAATGCCCTATTTAGCAAAGTCCAACATCCCTAAGAGGCCACAGAAGTTGATAGATGGGATCATAGCAGGTCTTCCCCTCTCTAGGATGGTTTGGTTTTGCACATGAGCCCTGAGAATGCGTCTGACCCTGCGCAAACTTTCCCTGCATGCTTTTGTGTGAGGAAGAGTATGCACCGCTCCTGTTACCCTCCTCTCCTCCTGCTCAGGCTGCCCAACTAGAGCTGAGGGTAGCTGAGGTGAATTAGCAGCTTTCTCACTTTATTTCTGAGACTATTTTGATCATCCTGAGTTCAGGAGTGTAAATTCCCCTTGGGCTCTGTCTGAGTTGCCAGATGAGAGTGACGGGGCTGTTCAGTGCATCATCTGAAAAAGTAGATACATGAATCCTCTTCAAAATGAGAATACCATTTCAAGTCAAGTCCTGATGCAATAATAGTCAGTTAATCATAGAATCTAGTTCTCTTAGCTGTGTATTGTGACGAGTCTAGAGATCTAAATTCAGTGTTCTAAAGAACAATAGGATTTTTAGGTAAAAGACTCGATGCACATACAAAACACCACGAGAACAATTTGTGTGCTGCGCTTAGATTCAGCTGTAATTACATTTTGTGACCAAGAGGAGGAATGACGTGTGATTTACAGTGTTGGGATTTGTGATGTTTTTCATGAGTTTTAGCACTGCAACAGTATTGTGACTCTTTCCTTGTTTACTGCAAATCTTTCCTAGATGAGAGTAATAAGGATGAAAACAAGAAACCCATGATATTGATGACCATGCTTATAATGTTTTTGTATGATAATCCATTCTGAATCAAATTATGATAAAAACACCTGCCACAGAAGAAAACATTGGGATGTCTACTCTTGGGTGAAAAATAGAAGTGAAATACCCTTTCCATGATACTGCATTTCCTTTGATTGTCATATGTACAGATTGAACATAATTGCACGTAATCAGTGAATTATATTACAGCTCAACAAAAGATGAGAATTAATTCCTGCTACCTGTGTACTGGAGACCTGAAAATTTCTAGTACGTTTTGAAGTCAGTGTATGTTGTGATTTCACCATAGCTGACATCAATGAGAATAGATAAGAAATTGAAATGAATAGAAAGTGCCTATTTAGTAATGAGTTACAGATCTGATCAGGAGCAAGAGAGCTCGTGTGAAGCTGGGAGCTGGTTACCAGTCTTTGGATGTATGTGGGTGACAGTTCTGAGAACAGGTTCCGCTGTAAAGCGAACACAGGTGTAGAGGTCATCTTTCTATTGATGACTCCATCCTTTCCACCTGGAAGTAGTATATTTAGGCAGGCGGTTATTTCTCATAGTTTTTATGTGTGTTTATGTGCACAGGTTAATTTGGACTTATCATGGAATCATGGAATTATGGAATTATTCAGTTTGGAAAAGACCCCTGGAATCATCGAGTCCAACCGTTAACCCTACTCTACACATGTTTTAGTTCACCCCTAAAACATGTCCCCCGATACCACATCTAAACGACCTTTAAACACATCCAGGGATGGTGACTTATCCACCTTCCTGGGCAGCCTATGCCAATGTCTGACTACTCTCTCCCCCCCCTCCCGGCCCAGCCTATGCCAATGTCTGACTACTCTTTCTGTGAAAAAATTCTTCCTAATGTCCAGTCTAAACCTACCCTGTTGCAGTTTGAAGCCATTCTCTCTTGTTCTATTGCCAATTACCTGTGAGAAGAGACCAGCACTAATCTCTCTGCAATGTCCTTTTAGGTAGTTGTAGAGAGTGATGAGGTCTCCCCTTAGCCTTCTCTTCTTTGAACTAAACAGCCCCAGCTCCTTTAATCGCTCTTCATAAGATTTGTTCTAGAGGCCCTTTGCCCTCCTCTGCACTTGCTCCGGCACCTCGCTATCTCTCTTGTATTGAGGTGCCTAAAACTGGACACAATACTCAAGGTGTGATCTCACCAGTGCCCAGTACAGGGGGACAATCCCCTCCCTACTCCTGCTGGTCACACTATTTCTAATAAAAGCCAGGATGCCATTGGCTTTCTTGGCCACCTGGGCACACTGCTGGCTCATACTCAGCCGCTTGTCAGTTAGAACCCCCAGGTCCCTTTCTGCCAGACAGCTTTCCAGCCACACTTCCCCAAGCCTCTGTAGCATTGCATGGGGTTGTGGCCCAAGTGCAGGACCTGGCCCTTGGTCATGTTGAAGCTCACACTGTTAACATTAGCTCACCGATCCAATCTGTCCAAGTCTCTCGGCAGAGCCTCCCTACCCTCGTGCAGATCAACACTCCCACCTAACTTGGTGTCATCTGTGAACTTACTGATTATACCCTTTATGTCCTTATCAAGATTATCAATAAAGATGTTAAACAGATATGGTCCCAATACTGAGCCCTTTTATGTATAAAATGTGTAAATCAAATAATGTACAAGTTTCTGTATATGTTCTTGGCGCCTTTTTGTGCAATCTATAGTACCAAGATATAAAACTGTTGCAATATTTTTTTCTTGCGGAGTTAAACTCTCTACTTACCACCAAGTCAACGCTCATACAAATGTTCTGCTTACCATTTCTATGCTCAGAGAAGTTTCGGGATTTTATTGCCTCTCTCAGCTGATGTGTAATGACCCAGCAGTTCCAATGCTGAAGAAGATTGATTTGTTGTGCAAAAGCTGATGATACTGAGCTGTTTACCTGAGCCTCTGCCCAGTCAGAGTGATGCTGATGTGGGGGCAGGTGACCAAGCCTTAGGTGCCTGAAATAAGTCTGAGGAGCAGGCACAGGGAGCATCAGAACGTAGGTGTGATATGCAGTGAGTGTTACGCTTGTAGTGCTGTGGACCTTACTTAAAAAAAAAATATCGGAGGCTTTGTGCCTTTACAGATTAAAAGTGAGTGGAATGAATGAAGAGTTGAAATAATTGTTCCAGCACGAGCTTTTAAGTGAGGCGGGATTGAAATTACGCTGATTCTGATTTAGAATTGGAAGATATTTAGAACCCAAACTAAACAGAAACAGGATTGAAAGTTACCATCTGGTTGATGGAGAACAATCCTAGGCTTTTTGGCAACATCCACTGCATATATTCTCTGTAGTAACATGAGAAATGTAAAAATAGCTTGTCACCGTGTATTAATGTCTTTTGCCTGCATGGATACAGCGTCTAGGCTGCAGGTACATGGCATCTGTAAAACAGTGACATAAACAGCTAATGTGACACAGACCAGATTAGGAAAGGAAGATAACAAGTTTATTGATGATGTCTCCAGTATTCAGAAAGAAATGCAGTGTTTGTCACTGTGAAATAGATGCAATACTAGCAAGACCCTTCACACTAGCCTTGCCTTGTGATTTTTTTTTTCCAGTGATGATGCATGCTCTTTCAGACCAGAAGGGAAAGAAGCTAATGAAGTCCTTTACAAATACACATGAAATATGCAATAAATAATATCTTGTAAGAGTGCTGCTTAAGTTTATAGTGTTCATCTGTCATGCTCAGGAGAAAATTCCAATTATAATCCCAGTGTGAGGAGTGATTTTATGTTATGTGCATTGTACAGGTATCATAACAGTTTTCCTTCTGTTGATCTAGTGGTAATTTACTGAATAGTGGCATGAGGTACTGATTTGTTTTACGGCTGTCTGAGAACATGGTATTGTGTTAATGCTCCATATTCTTCAGACTGAAATGGTTTGGATGCCTTCTGCGTTTTACTGAAATGTAGTGCTGTATTTAAATGTTTTACTTTACTAATTTATCAACTTTTCATAACCATGTCTGAATGGTCTCAGGCACCCTCCTATCCCAGATCATTCAGTCTGTGTTATCGTCCCTCAGACACCAAGTCCTGACAGCTGCCTGTCCTGTATTGTCGTCTGTGCTTTTATACTCTGACGGAAAGTGGAATTAGAGAACAATGATGTAGCTTTTGGGTTGACATACAGTTCAGGCTTCCTACAGTACTCTTTTCATCTGCTGCTGTCATCTTATGAAAGTATTGTAAGTATCTCTTATTTCTTTCCATTTAGCCTCCCAGCTCTCTCAGAGGTGTGATGCTGTGTCCATTAGCTGTATAAAAATTTGTTGTCTAGGAGGAGAAAAAGCAGAGTTATTTCTCTTAGTCAGTCTAGTGTGGGAATTTGGAGAGACAGAATGTAATTAATTAGCGAGCTTGAATTTTGGCCAAGCCTCTATTAGACTGAGAGTTGCAGTGTATGAATTTCTTTCATTCTTGTGATGATAGGAGGAGCAGGAGGGAGGCAAGAGAGTGGGATTTAATGCTAACAGAGACAGTCTGGGCTCTGGCTGTGGCAACATGTTTCAGTTGTCACCGTTTTGAGCTGGACTGCTTTATGTGGCTGTGGCGGGAGGATGGGGGGGCAAAAATGATAGCACAGCTTCAAATGAAATTATCTGCAGGGGAAAAAATGGTTAATTATACATAAATCAAGTTCACCAAAAACAACCAGAGCATGAAAGAGCTACAGTGCATGCCCTCTGCCTTTAACAGCCCGTTTCCAACTCACTTGATGCTTTGTGTTGCTTTTCTGAGGCCATTCTTTTCACTTTATGTGCATCAACACACGTTTTGTCATAATTTGTTAATGGTAACTCTTGGGCCAGATCTACCAAATCTCTAGTAGGCTGTTTCGCAATTAGATCAAATATAAATCAAGAAGTTGTGGTATAAGTTATATTGTAAATATTTTTTATTTGAATCCCCTGCTAGCTTGAGAGTTAGTTTTTGTTGGGAAGAAATAAGTGACAAGTATTAAGACTGAATGCATCCACAATTGGGAGGAGAATCTATGTATTTGCCGAGGCCAGTCTTCTGCCATGTTACTGGGAGCTTATGCCATCAGCCAGTGCTAATGGAGATGGTTTTATGCAGTGGAGAAATGGGACTGGAGAGTAGAAGATCAGTCTTTGGCAAATAAATCTCTTGTGAAGTTTCAGTTGTATTTCTTCTCATCACCAAAATTCTTCAGATGTTACCTAATACTTCACATTAAAATGATGGAAGAAAATTATTCAGGCTCGCAACTTTCCCGAATCTCTTGTTTTTCTCTATTTTTCTTCTTAAATGCATTGTGTGCAAAGCCCCAATATGTTCCTGTTCTTAAATAATAAGAAAAACAGTAATTCACAGAGAATCAGACCTGTTTTTTTTTTCTATCTCGAAGGAAATGCTTGCATTCTGAAAATGCTCTAGCACTGTGCTGTGTAATGGTTCTGCCATCCTTGTAAAACAAGATGTACTTTGTCCTGTTAAAATTAGAACTACTTAAGAGACACCGCAATTATTATGAAATTGCAAATCATCTCTCTCTGGGGAGAAGGTGATTTTCTTTGCTGAAGGAAAGTTGGCATTAATGAGCACAGAATCAATGAAAATAGTGTTGTCATAATGGGTATTGAAGCTTATATCTATGGAATAAATTATAATGTGTGGAGTAGGGCGAAAAGCAGGGTCCAGCTGCACAGCTGCTATTCCTTTTCATCTTTTGCCTTTTAGACTAATTAGTCATAGAACCAGCTAGTTGTGGAAAGTGAAATTCACCGCTGAAAGGAGAACAGGTGAATGACGTAGAAAGTGAGCTGAAGATTGGAAAAAAAAATATTATAATAAATAATTTAAAATAATACATTTCTATGTATATTTCTAAGTATAATCTCTGGGTACAACCTTGACCTCCCAGTCACAGAAAGCGTTCTGCCGTATTTCAACTCTGGACCATGCTGTAGTTACATGCACAGTATATTGAGCAACCAACACAAGAAAGGTAAATGATTAACCAATGCTTGCAGTTTCTGCAAGCAGAAATCAGTGAAAACCTTCAGGAATCTTCCTGTGCTAAGGCAGAGGACCTGTTCCGCTCACCTGCCCGCAGAGGACAGCACTTCGGGGACTTCCCTGCCTTTGCCCAGCTGCCTCCTGGCAGGGTGACCTCAGTGTCACAGCTGTGGTGGAGCAAACGCGGCGGAGCTGGGTCTGAGCTGTGGCTGCTCCAAAGGCAGGGACACGGGGATTTTACCCGCACCCCCTCCATGCTGCTTCTGCAGCTGGGTAGTAGGTGGCTGAGGAGGTGTGCGCTGGGCTGCACAGTAGCTGTAGAGCAAACACAGTGTTTGTCTTTCCAAAGGGTTTTGTTGAACGTTTTGTTCTCAGTCGGGAATGGTAGCTCCTGTGTCTTCTCCCCTGGACAGCTGAAATGAAGTTGTCTGTAGCTGGATTTGTAAGGAGACAGGGAAGATTGTTAAAGGCATGGATTTCCTTAAAAAAAGCTCAGTAAGAGCTATCCACCTGAATGCTGTTTGAATTCTTCAGATCATTTTTCTCATTTTTTATGTATAGGTTTCTAATAATAGAAACAGGATAAGTTTCTATACGATCTAAAATGAGGGATCTTCTCCTGGTAAATGGAGTTTTATTTCTGATTGCAGTTATAGGAATGCTTAGGGTCTCACTAACAGGAGATGTGCATATAAGAGGTGCCTAAATATATTAGGAGCAGCATGATATAGTCGGTATCTGAGAAGGTTAGCTTTGCGTTGTCCATTTCTGATTTACTGTGTTACGATACCCTTTTAAGTGCATTTAATTCTTATTTAAGTGCTGTACACACTCAACACACAGACTTGGCAAAGTCAAGCGCTGCGTCCCACCTGTGACCCTGTCTGGCTGTTTCTTTTCGTCAGAAACTCATTATCCAAGTCACTTCAGTCAGCTAATTAAGTCCTCTGAGGTTTTTTAACCTCTTCTTCAGAGTATCCTACTCTGTTCTCCACGTAAGTGGTGTATGTGGGCCAGGTACACCTCCTTTCTCCCCCTCTTTTCAGTAGGTTTTCAACCTGGGCTGCATGCAGCACAGGCAGTAGCGATGGCAGGGCAGGCATCTCGCCTTGCTCTCCTGGCGTCAGGATGGTTCGTGTCAGCAGTACCCGGCGTTAAACCCCATATCCAGCACCTCTCACGAGTATGCGGAGGTTTGTAGTGTCATCACATTTGAACTGGTTTTCACTGGCCTGGTGAAAGCCACTTCCCTGACTAAAATGTACCTTCTGCCTGTTTGAAACAAGGAGGAGATTTAAATTCTTGACAGAGGAGCTACCAGATATTGTTTTCTCATTGTAAAACAATGCCTTTTTTTTTCCCCTGGCTTTTATCTTGGAAATCATTGAACAGTTTTGGCTGGTGTAAAAAAAATAATAGCCCGAGGCACACATCCAGCGTGGAAAGTTTCAGCCCAAACAATTAGTCTTGCAAAATTATAAGCAAGTGAATATCGGATCTTATGGGAAGTATTGGATAATCCTTAGTAACAGGCTGTGCCACAGTTCCCACCTATGTGTACTGAGTTTGCAAGGACACTTTCTTATCAACATGAATGCAACTTGCACACGCTCTTATCCAGTGCCTTCTGCTGAAATGCGTATCACTTAATTAAATAATCCACTTAAAGTGCATGAGAATCACTCTATCTTAATATGACTGCAGCTAATCGCATGTGTTGTTAAAGCTCTTAATTGCTTATCATCTATTTGCCTAGTCTGAGTTTTATAACAGCTAATGGAGGACCAAATGCTCAGTGTCCTTTATAACTGTTACTACTAGACATGGTAGAATAATCATAAAATTTTTGTCCATCCTCAAAAATGTACAGTAAATTTATCATAGAAAAGATCCGTAACTGAAATGCTGTTGTGACTCCGAAAGCTGTCTTGCAGTCAGTGATTCATTAGGACAATAACTTAGCAGAAAGCCTTCAGTCTTCATTCTTCTAATACATAATTTTGGCTATTTAAATATGGTGGTGTTCTCAGCGGGAGTCAGAGGAAGGCTTTGGCCAAATATTCTCTACCCCTAGCTAAGGGACTGTTGCATTTTCATTACATTTGCCTCACATAATCACTCACTGTTAATTTCAAAAAGCTTTTGATATTTTTCTGTGTGTGTGTGTCCTAAACAATATGCTGATCCAAAATGAAACGTGATTTATTACTTTCTGACCTGACACACAGCTTTTCCTTGTGGAAAAGAGCATATGAATCTGGGTGTTAGCTGCAGCTTGAGCACAGATAACTTTCCTCCCATGTACAGTGCCTGTGTTGCTGGTCAAGAGAGGCTTTTTCTTTTGGATGGCCTTTCTAGCCCACATTCCTTATAATTGTTTTTTTTTCCCCTATACTGCAGTATGCTTCCCGAACCAACTCAGTCTTTATGGTGAGGACTCGGTATTTACTGTGGCCATAGGTTGGCGATGCATCACATCCAGCCCTTTTACCCCTGGGACCAGACTGAAAACGCCAGGGGGCTGTGGCAAAAGCAGCAGGAAGCATTAATGCCTTTCCTGCAGCTTGTTTGTTCTAATGGGCTCACATTGTGCCGCTGGGACAAGTCTGGTGTCAGGGATGCTGGGGCAGGAAGGCTGAAACTTCCTGGGGAAACGTAGACAAGGAAAGTGGCGTGTAGAGAAGACTGCTCATAATTTTCAGAGGAGCTGTCTGCAAGAATGCTGTAGGCGTGGAGGAACGATGATCTCAGGAGATCACTCTGCACCCTGGGATGTATTCCCATTTATGGGAAGAGTCTTCTCACAATGGTATAGGTAGAGCTGTATATGTGGCCTAACTGAACCCAGAAAGTTATTGCCCAGCATTAAACAGGTTGATTAAGTCTGCTTAGAAACCTTTTGTGGGAGAAAGGATGTGCATTCAAAAGGGTCATTTGTTGTTTGGGCAGGTTCTTTTGGAAGAAGGAAGGTGGCTGAGTGAATCTTCAGGTGATCATGATGAGAGTGGTGGTGGTTACTTTTCTGGTTCTGCTCACTGTCCCAGCTTGGCCAATTTCTCCTCCTCTGTTAGTCTTCTCAAGGTGGGCAGAGCTGAGGATAATTTTGCATGTATGATGGCACCATGCCTTGCAGTTACTTCTAGTGTAAGTGGAAACGATGGAAGAAAGAACAAGAAGGAGGCAGTGGTGGGGCAGGGAGAGAAGCAGAGAGTACAGTGGTACTGTACTCTTTTGTGGGAGCGAAGGATCATGTGTTAGGTGAGAAGCTGGCTCTCGCTGCGTTCAGATCTGCACCACATATGCTGATGCGCAGATCGTGGCCGGTGACCTCATCCGTGTGCAGGTCTGGATATCGCAGTGCTTAAGGTTTGCCAGCCAAGGACTGACTCTCTGGAGGAAAGTGAAGGCTGGCTGGTTTTGGCAGAGACTCCCTGCTCTTTGCGGAGCCACTCGGAGACTTGTGAAGACCATGAATCTTGCAGTCTTTTCTGTTGCAGAGCTTGTAAGGTGGATGGCAGATGGAATAAGTTCACATTCTGGTTATTTCATTCCTCAACTAAACCTGCTTTCTATTTGTGCCTGCATGAGCTCACTCATTTGTATACTTTGCGCTCTCTCTTCATTTTTTCTTTTATTTTTCTTGGACTGTCTTACTCCAGAGTCCCCAGAATCCAATACCCTACTATGTCTGTTCAGACACATAGGGGTGGTGATGCCTGTTCTGCACACAGGCTGATGGGAAGGTCGGCCCTCCTGTGGAAAGGGTCGTGATGGTCTGGATCAGCAATTCAATTCTAGGCTGAATCCTCTGACTCTCTCAGCTAGATAAAGGGTCCTCAAGACGTTGTATCAGAACTAGGACTTCGTCTGTAACTCAGCCTTTCCATGCAGGGAAAGGTGTCCGAACAGGCACCAAACAAACCATGTTTTCCCAGCAGTGCTACTCAGCCCTGCCCAGGACATGCCAAGGCCTCATGAACATCTTCTGCCGGCTCTTAACATAGTTCTGGCATGGCAGTGGTTGGTAATTTCACTTAGATTGACTGATTTTTATGTTCATTTCATAGTTGCAGTGTACTGTAAATATATATGAAACTTCCCTGTGGTCCCCACAGCTCTGCAGTGAAGGTGGAACTGTTGACCCCAAGAGAGGGAGCATTTTCCCATAAATTCTTTGCCCCATTTGTTTTCAAATTGACTGATGATGGAAGAGGGGGAAGATGAAGGGAAAGAATAGCATAAAACCTCCTCTGTTGCATCACTTACAATTCTCAAAGAATGTTTGTAAAAATCGATGTTGCTTCTCTTAAGCTGCTGAGGGGCACAAGTCTTTAATCAATTAAATTCTCATTTTGGGATGCTTTTTCTTCCAGCAAGGCTTCTTGAATGTCTTTGTGCTGTTACTTGTGTCTGATGTCATTTTACTAGCTAAAATAATCATGCAAGTTTTCCATATTTTAGGTATATACTAAGTAAGCAAATAATAATGGGGAACATGAAAGTAGTGTTTGAATTCGGAATTAAAAGTTGATGTAATCTGAATGTAAGCCACATGAGTCTATATTGTCTATATTAGTTTAGATCATGCAATTGGGAAAATAATGGAAAGACGACTGAAGTACATGTTAAATACCTTCCAGATACTACATCTGGTTATTCTGGATAAAGCAGAATATTACCTAAATTCTCTGTTTCTTTTTGGATCATCATTTACAGTCTTATGAGGGCAATCAAGATAAAATTAAGATCTGTGAGCCGTCATTTTCCCCATCCCCGCTAGCTGTAAAAAAGTTATTCTGGTAATTTGTTCTTGAGCAGGTGAATGTGACTGTTCTTATTGTAGTTCTAATTTTCATTTTGAGTAGAGATACTAATCTGGCAGGCTGTACTTTGAGTTGTGTTTCAGGAAAAAAAAAAAACAACTGGTGGGATATCCACAGGCCAGATACGACTAATTTTATCTAGAGATACTAGCTCCTTTAATAACAAGTCATCTCTTTTTCTCAGTGTACTTTATCCCACTACTTTTTTCTTCCGTTTCAGCTCCACTGAGGGCTGCTATCCTGAGAAGACCTCCGTTCCTTGCGCGTTGTGTCTGACCTCCCAACAGTAGTACTTGTTTACCTAGAGAGATAAGTGCTTTCTGGAGAGCATCCAGCTGATAACTTACTTTTTCATTAGATGGCTTTTTCCTATTGCTTATCTCCTGTTAGTTGATCTGTGACATTTGATAAAACTAATTAGGTAATAAAAGACTGCTTCTGAACCCCTCCCTTTAATTTTGGCATGGCGAAATGTACTTCTTGGCACCTCGCTCCTTCCTCATAAAGGTAGCCTTCAGTTGACAAACAGCATTAATCCAAAAGAAACCAAGCCAGTTCACGCATCCTCTCTTGATATATCCATGTGCCAGAACAAAATAGTTCCTAACAAGTTATTTGTACCAATGATAGTGACATAACCCTGGCTCTGTTTTAGAGTTTTGCAAATGTCTGCAGAACATCTTAAGAGGCCGGGCTAAAAATACTCAATGAAACCATTCACCATTCTGCTAAAAGCGTTTTATTTCCTAGGACTTTCCTCCCTTCTGAAAATGCCCTCCTACAGCTACATTACATTTATTAGAAGGTTATGCAGCTATAAGGTAGGAACATCACGTTTCGTATTTTATTTTAAAATTTAGCCTGATTTTCAGATTTCCTTTTTAAACTACATACTTCTTTTGTTTAAAAAAAAATCTCAATGGAAGGGAAGTTTACCATTAGCTTCAAGCTGAAGTATACCCATCCAGTGAGAAGGAGACTGGTCGGATTATCCTTCTTAAAAGTTTTTAGTTTGAAGGTGTGATGTGTCATGATACACAGCATTTTAAAGACAACTAGCAAAGAATTGCCATTTCTGTGCGGCCAATGACCGCTGCTACATTCTAATGAGGTAGAAAATGCCGGAGGATGCTGGTGGATTTTTTTTCTTGATGGCTGCATGCGTGCACCCCAGCAGAAGGACAGTCTCAAAGCTTCCTTTAGGAAGAGCATAGACTAGGCTCTGCTCAGATGTGCCATCTGTAGAAGTCACCGTAGTTATCTTCCATTTATGGTGCTCCAGAACCTGAAGGAGAAATACGTCCGGGATCCTCAAGGGTCCAAACACCTAGCCTGCCAGAAAATGGAGGAAAACAATTGTCCAGGTTCCAGATATTTTAAAACTAGCAATCAGTTCATAGAGGGATGACCAGAGGTAGGCACCTAGCTTGGCTGATGCTACATGTGTCCTACCCAGACTCGTACAGGGTTGGGAGCATCCAGCGGAGGCTGGGCAGGGTACGTGAGGTCATGTGTGGACAACTGAGCTGAACTCCTACCTAGTGTTGGTCTCTAGCATGATTTCAGCTTAGAGAACATCTGTCAAAGCTGGTGAAATTAGACCAACAGAAGGACCTCGTTAGAATCTGGCCTGTGTTTTACACTCAGAAATGTCATCTCTCTTCTTAGAGTGGCTTCTTTCTGTTTATTATTCAGTGTTAAATGCAGCCAGCATTTTGGTCAGGTCTGAATAGGTGTTTTGATATTAGTTGCATATTTACTTGCGCTGGATTTACTTCCACGTCAGGAAGATGTACTGTGGGCATGTTCAGAATCCATTTTGCTCACAGAGGTTTGGAGTTCTGCATCTTCAGGGATGCAAGAGTCCCAAAATAGCAGCATATGAAATTTTAAAATTAGTGGTATGATAAGCTCAGATAGTACCAGGGTGTGTTTAAAAGTGAATCATGTGATAAATAAATTATTGGAGTGTTAGTGAGATGCAGTTATTGCAGTAAGAAGTGACTGTTTTAAAATGAAAGAATATATTTGAAGTTTGTGCTTCCGTTTGTCCTCATGAGATTCAGAAAAAGTTTTGACTTGCTTTCTGCCCCTGAATGTTTTTTGTGTCTTCTCTAGATTCTCTTAGATTCTAGACTCAGGGGCATTTAGCTAAGGTGCCTGAAATGATTATTATCCTTTGGAGCTGCTGCTTTTCCTGTGAGGAATGCTCCTGCGCTATTGCAGATTATAACTTACCATAATGTCAACTAAAACTTCCAGCTATTTTTACTAACATACCTTATACCTCAGACAGATTTGATTCTGCCTTTCTAGTATTAAACCTAAAAGCTTTCCAAGCAAATGCCAGTTACCACTGCTAGTGAATTGAAAGCATGGAATAGCCTGCCATTGTGTCAAATCTCATAATTGCTTTTTACTCCTAAGCAGCTCTGGAAATCCAAATGACCAAGCCAGTTTGTCCTGTGTGCTTTCATGTAATGTACTGCCCATTTTCACTTCAGGTAGTTTCTCAGCCCTCCTGGCTGAAACTCAGTGCCACGAGAAGACCCTGCCAAAGCCTGGCATGAATTATTCCAGTGCTGTGCTTAGTGGTGCATCATCGAGTTGTATCCTGCGTGGCATGATTTAGAGCTTACTGTGAACAAATTCTCCAGGATTATAGATTTGCTGAGAGGTTGTGTTGAGAGTCTCTGGATTTATCGACAGCTCTGTGGTGCCCGGCCGCATGACTCCCATTTCCCCCAGGATCCCTTCCCTGTCTGGGCTGCGTGCTGCCCGCCCCTGCCCGAAGCAAGGATGTGGAGTGGTGCCAGAGATGCTCTTGCCAGCAGGGTTATGGGCTCTTTCTGGCCTGACCCCAAAACAAGGGCACAGATAAGGAGTGGAGAAGGCCACAGCCTGGTTTTGAATGGAGTTGCAGGTGATTTCTCTGCCTCAGCTCAATGTTTAGCTGTGGTCTCTGCAGTGCTGTCAAGGTCTGGTCCGTGGCAAGGGAGAGACTGCTTGGCTTTTACAGCTGCAGTCCTGTCATAGGCACTGCAAAAATAAATTAAGAGGTGCTGCTGAGCAGAAGCTGGGTGTCCTGGCAGGAGACAGCATAGCACCTCTGCTGCTTTTTTGGCTGGACAGGACAAGAGAGCTCTCCTGCCCGCTGCCGACAGATGCTGCCAGTGCAACCACTGAGATAAGCAAACCTATCCATCCCCACCCTTGCCTGCGAAGGCAATGTGCGTTAATATAACATGTCCTTCTCACTGCATATTAAAACTGTGTTGTTAACGTACTGTGGGTTAAAACCATTAACAGCCACATTTTCACTCATGTAGAGTCCACGAACTGTCTGTATACAGCATGAAGATTGCAGGGCTGTAGGTGCTATCAGTGAACGAGGAGAGCTGTGTTCTTACCAGCTCGCAGCTTCAGCTGAATTCACAAGAAATCCTTCCACAGCGTGTAAACAGTTGCAGTGATTTTCGCAGGATTTCTTCTGTAGTAAGGATTGCTGTTCTGACACTAGATTCGTTTCAGATTTGGCCAAATAGTGCTTAGGTGAGGCAATTCTTGTAATTTTTTTTCCAAATGAATGCATTCGAGAAGTGCCTAAACCCATTAAAAAATTTCAAGGGGAGAAACCCACCCTGTTTTAACTGTCATGCTACTGTGAGCTTTGCTGACAATTTGACAGTGGATGACATTTTACAGTGCTTTTGTCTGGTGCTAAAAAAAAAAAAAAAGCTTTCTCATGGATGCCAAAGTTACATGGAATGCATGTAAGAGCTAAAATGGAGTATACCTCTTGCAAAGGAAAATTAAAATTGTTGCAGTGCAAATGAGATGTGACAGTGACTTTCTTCTATGAAAAATTTAACATAGTAGGTGAAAAAGGCTAAAAGCTAATCGCTAGCACTAGTAAACAGTATCTGTCTTCAAAAGGCCATAGGGATTTTAATGAATTTCTAAAGATCTGAAAGAGGAAGGAGTTTTTTGGCTTGACTTGCAGATACTGCAGCCGAAGCAAAGAAGTTAAGTAACTGTCCCCAGCAAAGCCTGACTCGGGTATTCCTGGTCTCTTGCCTTGTTCTCTGGTTGCTTGACTGTCAAGGCAGACTGACACCAAAATGTCAGGAAGGTGTACAAGTTCTTCTTGATTTTTTTTATTTTTTTCTGTTAACTCATTTAGCAACTTTGGTTCTCTGTAACAGACATTATTTGTACCAGAGATGCATAAAAGTGGTTTTGAGCATGTCTGCTTCCAAATATATTTTATTTTTAGAAACTGCAGAATTTTCCCCTGTTCTTACCATTTCCTGTGGTTTTACTCTGGAGCGTGATGGATGAAGAAGGCTATTTGTGTGATTAAGGTATGAGAATAGAAATTACACGCCCTGGGTTTACAAGATGCAAGTCAGATGTGATGGTCAGTCCCTTATAATAACAACAAGTCAACTCTTCATCTGTAAAAGGTATTTGTCTTACTAGAAGCGTGCAGGAGAAGTGAGGCTGCATTGAGATTTGAGAAGCCCTGTGGGATCCATGTAGGAAGGCATCCATAAAAGTGATATTAAATCAGAGTGTAGAAACAGGATGTTCACCTGTAGTAAGCAGCGAGAGAATTAAGCTAAACAGGAACAAGACACACTGGAATGAGTGTTGACACATGGAGTTAATTGAGAACAATTAAGTCTGTGTGTAGACAAGATCTACATAGTCTGTTTGAACTGCACGGCATTTTGTGAGTAAAGGGTGCAGGATTAGACCCATTGTTTACAGATTTACCTAATGCTTTCAACTATTTGGATGAATGGTGTTACACAAATGCTAGTCATAATTATTATTTAATTACGACCACATGTTTACTTTGAACGTAGTCCTATGCTTAATATGTAGGAAAGCCAGGATAATATTGCAGCTTCAGTGTGCGAGCTACCGTTTGCCAAACAGCCTTTCGCTAATGGCTTCTCCTTTCGCGTGATGAAAAAGCCTCCCTGGACCGCGAAGCCGCGCTGGTGGTGGTATGTAATAGGCAAATAGTTTTCATGAAATCAGCTAGAACAGTTTGAAACAGATGCATCTGAGATAGAACGCTAACTTGGTAAAATTAATGCTGTTAAACCTGCTGCTCGTGTGTCATTTCCAAATATCTGAGATGCCAGTGTCTCGTTCTGGTTACGCTGGGAGTGCAGAAAGTGAATTTCATAGTGTGATTCATAAGATCAGGAGTGCTACAAAATGTCTATAATTCATGTGTTGCTACTTTCATTTGCATTTAAGTGTTTACACTGTTATAAAATTTCAGATTCCTTTAACTTTAATCTAGTTTTTTCACTCCTAAGAAGAATTAAGTTATTCTTTCTTTAACTTTGTGGTTTGAGATTTTTCCTTTGCTCACATCTTCCGTTTCATATACTGGGGAAACCTTAAGATAAGTTTATGAGTGGCTGCAGATATAAGCAAGGAAAAGAGCTTAGTGGTTTGGGGGGGTTTGTCTTCTCATTTTTCTTCTTTTTTAAAGGAATCTGATAAAAAATACAGTTCTGAGGGGTGTATAGTATATATATAGTATAGTATATATATAGTATAGTATATATATAGTATAGTATATATATAGTATAGTATATATATAGTATAGTATATAGGGATGGGATGCTTTTCTTACTAAGTGAAATTTTTTTAAGCGATGACAGATAATGGAGAATGTCAGCCCTTTCTTTAGAACGTTTGTAGTGCTTTGAATGGAGATAGCTCAGTCTCTCTGTGTGTGGCATTTTACAATGATTGTCGGTGCTGCTGAGAGGGGACAGGCTGTGCACTGGACTTCTGTGAGGAATCGACCTCGTTAATTCAAGAAATAGTAGTCTTTCCTTGAACCCAGTACAGGAATCTTCCAATTCCTGACTCTCTCAGTTCCCAAATCCCATATACTGACTGCAGCTTATGTTTTTCTCATTGTTTAAGGCACTTGTTTTCCCCCATGAACCTCCTCCAACATGCTTGCCCCTCAGTAGACGAGCTTGTGAACCCTACTCAGCCACATGTAGAAGAAGATCCGTGAGTCTCCTGGCCATGTCAGGCTTAAGGTGACATGACACTTTCCATGTGCACCAAAAAAATATCTGTTTCTTCTGTGTTCTTTCTGTACTTCATTTGTCCTGAACGCCCATTTCCTTTAGGGGGAAATGACTTTTCCAATACATTAACAAAATAAATTAAAAATATTCAATTATTTAGAATAAGTGATTTCTAAGGGGAAGAGGGGCAACATGCTGATTGCTGTAGGAGAGGAGGTTGTTTTAAAAGTCTTAGGTGTTCAGAGTTTATTTAAACTTTTTCACATGAAAAGACATTCTGTTCTAGATGACTGTTTCTACTTGAAAACAAAGTATTTTGGTAGACGTAACTTACATTTTATTTTAAAAGATTTCTGAAAGGAAGCTTGGTTTCAAGAAACCATTTCTCCTCTTCAATTTATTATTTTGGAGTAGAAATGAAGGTAAAAATAATTTGTGAATGCAGCTTCCTTGCGAGAGCTTGAGTTTCTGCCCAAGACTCGAGCATTCCTTTGCCTTCCTCTGTGTTTTTCCAGCCCTGCCATACGATTGAATGTTTGAATATTGTAGTGTCAACAGCTCCTTGTATTTTCACTTGATACAGTTGAGCAAAAGTTTTGACATTCAGCTGAAATGTTTGAGGAGCCATTACCAGTATAATTCTGTTTCTTAAGTAAATCTCATCTCGGTGCTTGAAATCTAAATGGATTAATATTTTTAATGTCTTGTTTACAATGCTGCCTATGAAAGCCCGTATTTGTCTGCTTGCCAACCTTCCTTCTTGGCCAAGAACCGTTCTGGCGTGAATCTCCATGCTGGGCTCCCATCCATTTTCCTTGAGTCTCCCTCGTTCCCTCCCTTTTCCTCAGGGGCTCTTTGGAAGATTGTCAGAAGGGCTTTAATTTCTTGAGCAAGTCAGCTTTTTTTGACTCCCAAATATTTCTGCCCCAGCCCTGAGTTTCAGAGTTTGCCAGCCAACCGCAGATGGCTTGCCATGGTGGTGTTACAAAAAAACACATATTTTCTCAGGTTTTGATGAAAACAAACCTAAAAACAAACCAGTGTTAGCTTTGTGAGTGGGCTGAAAAAGATGGTAAAGAAAAAAGAAGCTTGCGCTCTGTGTGTGTCTCTGTCTTGACAAGGAGCCCAGCCAGCACAATGGAGTAAAGGTGAACTAGTAGGTAACTAATGTAGATTATATACATTATAGCCCACTGTATTATTTTAACAGCAGAGGTGTGGTAGCTGGGAATGCCAAAAAAAATTTAAAATTCCACAAAAAACCACAGAAGTCTGGTGGCACTGACGTAGATTAGACTGCAGAGGGTCTCCAGGGGTAGGTGGGCTCTTAGAGGAGCGTCAGGAGCCTTGCCCTCCGTGACAGAAGCCCAGGTGAGTTGTTGGGAAGTAGAAGCCGGGGGGTATGAGATCAGACTGCCTTGCGGGAAAATTCTGCAGCTGTAGGTATGGTGAACCCTCGCTTCTGAGCAGGCCAGCAAATCCTCCCTGGTGGTTGTTTTGATATGTGATACCCCGATGCTAATCTAAGGAGTTGAATGCAGAGCTGGAGAAACCCCAGCAACAGCAACGCAGCACTCGCTGCCTATTTAGAAACGGAGAGTGAGCATGAGCTGACTCGCTGACGGGGTGCAAGGTCCACGTGGAGGGATGGACGGATCTTTGCACAGTCCCGGTGCAGGAGGTGAAGGCGCGGGTGAGAGGAGGCTGCTGAGCCCCCGTGCTCCTGCCCACCAGGGGCTTCAGGCAGTACCCCAGGAGTGGGTGAAGGAGTAAATGAACGTGTGTTTGTGCGTGTACGATGGTGGTTTCTGAAGAGATTTTTAATTTCTGGTTCTTAACGTGCCATTTAGTTTTGAAAATGTGGTATTACTCAAAATGAGATGGATTGACGAGACAAAATAATCTTGACAGTCTTTCATTGCAGATACGCAAGATATCCTTTAGTGCCTGGCACTAAAAAAATATAAATAGCAGGGATGAGGAAAAAGGAAATTTGGATTTAATGTCTGAAGCAGCCAAGTGTTTGGCTACCCTTTATCAATTATTGATCGTTCTCCCTGCTGTTCAGAAATTGTTTGGAATCAAGGATTCTCAGAATCTATTTTTTTTTTTTTAAGTCTCCTCGCCTTTCTCAGACATCAGGATTACAAGATGAATGTGCAAACATGAGTGTGTGAGTCAGGAAACAGGCCAGCGGAGGTGGCTGTGTGAGCGAGGCTGTAGGTAAACAGAAATAAAGTTAATTGGCACTTTTCTTGTATAGCACGGGCAGCTGAAGTCTTTCTCGCTGGAAGAAAGTTTCTTTTCCCATTATGCTTCAGCATTCTCTTGGAGGGATTGTCTCAAGGGAAATGAGTGAGTCAGAAAATATGCCAAGTTCATGTCACGGCTGTTTCGGCATTTCTTTCTCTTGCTGGCCTCCAGGAGCTTTATTGGCAAGTGTTTTTAAAGGAAATGTTGGCACAGGAAGGCCTTATTGTTTATGTCATGAAAGTCTCTTGGCGTCTTCTGCCTTGTTATTTTCTCCCTTAAATGGGGAAATTAGGAGTGGGGGGGACTGAGAAAGGAAAAGAGGAGAGAGGCAGAGTATTAACTTCCAGACTGTTGAGGGTCGCTACCAAAACCGTTCTCCCTACGTCAGGATGTATCTTGGTGAGTCCTCTCTTTTCTTTTTCTCCGCTGCTGCTTTGCAGGATCTGCAGCAGCCAGTTGGTCTGTTTCTAAATGTGTGTTTCCTCTTCGTGCTGTTCAAGATGTGGCATTTCGAGAGCTTTTTCCAAAGAGAGAAGCCAGCAGTTTGCTGGTGGGCTCTCCTCGGCCAGAACAAGGCAGGGAGAGGCAAGCGCAGAGCCCAGCCGGGGTCAGATCTCTGCCACCTTCTCTCACGTGGAGCAAGGCTCTGTCACGGGCTGTCGAGGACACTTCATTAAATTCTTTCCAGTTCTGTGTAAGGTTTGCATACAAAATACAAGGCGATTTACAGAAAAAGAATAAAAATAATTGGGAAGTTCTGTGGAGCAGATGTGGTGGGTATGGACAGGAACAATAGCGAGACGCTGCATGGTCAGAAATTCTGTTTGTTGAAAACCAAAGCAGAAAGAAAAAGCATTCATTTAAATGTATACACGTTCTTAAAAAAAAGAAAAACACCAACAAACCAACTCCTCCCTCACTGCTAAACTTCTTCATATGCACTTAGGCAATTTTGGCATAACATAAAAGCACACAAAAGAAGGATTATGTCCAGTGCAGCAATAAAAGTTACTGTAACCTATTATGCTCAAATTAGGCAAGAGCTGTGAAGTCTCTGAGGATGCTATTAAAGAATTAAATATTAACATTTGAAAGAATGTTTCAGTATTTAATATTCTGTGATTTGGAAAGTAAAAAGTTAACTCTCTGCTTGTGATGTGTCGTGGCAGAAGGTCTGAATCTAAACCAGGTTCTTTCTTATCTTTGATATTTGCCTCTGGTATTTATGTGTGCAGCTCAGTGATACAGGATGAAAAATTCTTTGAGGCTAACGTAGCAAAGATATGCATTGATGTACAAAAAGAGCAAAACCCTATTTCTTCTGGATATTTTACGAGCAGAAAAAAAAATTTTAAGCAAATGCCTATTTTGGGGAGCTGAATGTAGAGAAGATGACATCTAAACTAGTTTTCTGTGTACTCAGTTAAACTAAGGATTGTCTGTGGGATTAAATATCTATTTCAAGGCTATGCTGCCGTTTTTGTGATGTCTCTTCAAACACTAAGTATTTGTTGGTACATAATACAGCTTTTTATTGTGGTGTCTTACTTGCATTTTGGTGATGCTTTTTTGGAATGCTCTTTTTCAAAGGGAAGAGAGGTGATTAATCTTGGCTCTTAAAACCTATATTGTTTCACATTTCAACTCTTTCATGTGTTTTTGTTTTCTGACCTACCTATTTGTGAGTCTGTGCAAAATCCTGTAGTTAGTTTAATTT
Organism: Apaloderma vittatum; assembly: GCF_000703405.1. Taxonomy (NCBI): domain Eukaryota; kingdom Metazoa; phylum Chordata; class Aves; order Trogoniformes; family Trogonidae; genus Apaloderma; species Apaloderma vittatum. Next base: position 80,824 of record NW_009725675.1, read on the forward strand.
GTGGAGGCTTTTCTCTCCCCACCCCACTTCCAATTTTGCTCTTTGACTTGCTTAGACCTTGCCTCCTCTTTCTTTAAAAATGTATGTGCAACTGAAGAAGGTTACTTGAAAGTTCTCAAGGAATATTTCTAGACCTGAATATTCTTAGAGCTTGTTATTTTTTTCAGCTTTGGGATCTTGTTCGGACTGTTATAGAAAGAGTCACTGGCTGCCAGCACTAGAATCCAGGGAGCTGGAACCTGGATTTTGCTTGGAAAACATCTTTAGGAAAGGTGGCTATGGCTCTTATATTCCTGTTTTCAAGTAATTTTAACAAGATTGATCCCTAAGAATTGTTTTGTAAAATTGTAGTCATAAAGCCAGAAAAACATTCCCCTCCTAGTAAGCACTATCTGATTTCCTTGTAATTTCTTTGGATGAAAAATATAGTCTCTTCTAAAAGGGCATCCTAGTTGCATGTAGTACGTTGCAAGTGAACTGTTTTCAGTATGTTGGGATTGTTATCTAGAATAAGACATAAGGTTTTTCTGGTTTTTTTTTTTTCTCGCTGTGCCTATACATATAGCTGGATCTATTAATATAGTCAAATAGTTAAAATTATCTCAAAAGATAGGCACTGTAATACTTATGGAAATATCACTATGGATTTTTCTTGTGTGTTAGGACTCCTGCATTTCTCTGCTCTAGCAGATAAGGAACCTTTGTGCTGTGTTCCTTGCATCTCGTGTCATAACACGAGAAAAACCAAACCATAAAACAGGGTGTGAATAACTGTACTTTGGCCTTTGTCTGCTATCCGCTTCACCAGCCAGCCAAAATTCTTTAGACATGACAGTAAAAGCACAATATTAAATCATCAGCCTATACCTACCACACCAGTGTCAGTGGCTTTATTGCTATGCAAGAACATGAAGTGGAATACATTAGAGCTCTGTTAACAGACTGTCACGATGAAATTTTAAATGGAGGATTGCAGTTTTCTGAATGAAAAGTTCAATTCAGAACCTCTTGGGTGTGTGCTAGACCCAGCGGATGGTTCCCTGATGATCCCGCTTTCATTCCTGACAGACTGCTCTGTAGTGAGGTGCCCCGTGGTTCCTAAGGCAGCAGGTAGGATGTGCTCCCCAGCCTCCAGGAGCCAGTGGCCCTGCAGCCCTTGGCTGTGCCTGGATATCCATTCCAATAAACCTTGTTTCCTCCTCCACTGTCTCCTGAAGCTCTGAAGTCACCTTGGCTTGGAAGCCCTCAATTTGGGCTGCTCCGTTGGTCCTGAGGTTGTTGGTTTCCTTTGCAAAGAACTCTAAGAAAGCTACTTCCTCCATTTCAAGAGCTTTCTCCCCTCCCCGACACCTCCACTCATTTTTATTACATTGGAGAAAGAAGGAAATGAAACATGGATGTGGGAAATAATGGTCCTGTAAAAAATTTTCTTCTCCATAGTTCGTAACTGTTCATCTTCTGACAGCCCAACTCTGTCACACATGCATAAAGAGCTGATGGGGATGATGGGTACTATCAGACCACGGCTACAGTTTTCACTGCAGGATGGAATGAATGGGAACAGGGAGTCAATTGTCATTTAGGATTGTATTGTTCATCATGCAGGCTAAACAGGGGAAACTTGAAATTCAGAGGTCTCTTCAGGCTTTCCAATAGAAAAAAAAACGTGATCTGGTTAGAATCTGCTTGGATTTCCAAAACATTTCTGTGGGGTTCTTTCCTGAAGGCTTATAAAGAATTAGAGATGTCCTGTGATGAAAGGGAAACTCCTGTCGTGGATTAATAGCAGGTGAAAAGTTAGGAAGCAATGGGGAGTAAATGATCGAATTTTACAATGGAAGGAAGTCGGCAATGGAGTCCTGTAGGCATCAGTCCAAGTGTTAGGGTGGTTGGATGTATGGAAAAGGGAGGTAATACTGAAGTAATAAAGCCTGCCAGCAGTGCTAGAATCCACTGGGAAGAGTTGCAGAGGGATCTGACAGTACTGAGGGTGACTGAGTAATAAGATGGCAGAGGAAATGCCATGACAGTAAGTGCTAATATTTTTTCATATGGAGAAGAGTTGCAGTGATAGTGGACTAGCGAGCACTCAGGAAAAAAGTGCTGGTGTTTAATAGATGCTTTTCTAAAGGTAACAGCTGAATGCCCATCAAAGGTCAGAACCAAATGTTGGGTGTTTTTAGGAAAAGGACAGAGAAAAATGTCACTATGTAGAGTGACACATATTCTCCATGTATCACTCTCCATAGGACTGCATCCAAGTGATGTGATCTTTGTTCTGATCTGTGGGATTTACATGTCCGTAATGTTAGAGCACATGTCACAGCACAACATTTTCCATCGTGAGATGCATTTCTGGCGTGATCTAGAACCTCCGTAATACTGAAAACAGACTCTGAGCATTGTTCTTTTCTAAGTTTCCAGTATTAGTGCCTGCCAATATTGTAACACGTCGACAGAAGGATCTAGCAGTTGTTCTTACTGCTAATTAAGACAGAAAAATATGAAGAACATATCTGGAAAATAAAAAGAGTAAAGTCCTATCTGTATGAAATACCATGCTGGGAAGAATTACCAAAATGAGAAGCTTTATGCTGAACAGAAGTCCTTTAAAACTAAGGGTAATTCAGCTAGGGAAGGTTATGTGTGCTTTGCTGCAGCGTGCCTGTCGTGCTCCATGCTTTGTTCCAGGATGTGTTTGTCTCAAAGGACTTTTTGAATGGGTGGATTCAGATGTACGTGCATATAACTGTTACACCTATCAAATCCTGTATTTATTCCTCAGCAATTTTACCCAGCAAAACTTGTGCCCTAAGCACCAGTATCTATACAGAGTATACTATAAATGTGTAAAATTAGCCACTTGGTCATTGTTACTGTACAGGTACAGTAACTGTTACATATTTTGTATATATTTCAGTTGTTTACTTAGTTACAAACTTACACATTAAATGTGGTATGCATATTGCACTTAATGATTTCCATTTTTCCCTCTCCATCCATCTGAAGATTTCAGTTCTGTAATAGGAGAAAAAAATATTCTAATCATGTTTTTATGAAGTCATTGGTCTTTGGATCGTTTTGCTTATGGTTTTATGTTTTATGTGATGTTAAAAGTTCCCAATTTCCAACAAAAAAAAAGTTGCAAAATTCTTTGTCACCTACAAAAGGCTTTAGGTTGTACAAATCAGACTGCTCTTCAGAATTATGTAGTCGCATTCAAATGGCTTAAACAATTATTATTTCTTCCTTGGTACAAAAGAAGATAGGGTATGATAATGTGGTTTTAGTGTTCATTTAGTATGTATAGAAGTAATAAGTAATGTTACGATTTACTTATATACTTCAGTTTAAATAGAAAAAGATCAAAGTTGACGTAAAGCAGAATAAACTTTGATGGATAATCAGTGTGGTTTTTCATGGAAAAAGTAATGCAGAGATTGCCACTGTATAAATAGATCATGCATAATGAAAGAAAATGTTATTTCTGCATTGCTTAATTTCTCATTTTTCTCCCTGACATTTTGAATTAAGCGTTAGTCTGTAGAACAGATTCAAAATATCAGAGGTAAAACAAAAAGCTAAACTTTATCTTCAGGATCTGGTTTCATTAACTTGATTGGGCATTACTCAGAGCAGATCCATTTTTAGCATTTTGCATTTGCATAGTGACCTTTTCTGCGCCGTGAATGAAAATTGGTGCTGTGATCTGTTAATTAATTGTGCAAAATAACATTTAAGACTTCATTTAAATGTATTCTTAGGTGAACAATAATGACATCCAATCCATTACAATAATAAAAAGTTCATTACAACATTAAAAAGAAATCTAGATAGCTTCTAGAGAGCTGAAAAGGATGGTGTTGCAAAGCTAAGTCTTATTTTCAGAAATCCTGACTGAAATTCTCCTTCTGCCTTTGGTAAGCTGTCACCAAAGTGCAGAACTGGTGAAGGTTTAGCCATTGCGTACAGGAGAGATCTAGACACCAGGTCTGAAATGAGGGGATGCAGATATTTGCATGTGTGCACATCCTGACAGCATTAATTTGGAAAACTGTCAGCCAAAAACTTGAGAAGGAGTAGCTTACTCCAGGTGAGCTACATAAATGGACACTTTTATTTCTCTTTCAGTGTGATATCTACATAGTTTAATTAAAACTGAAAGGAGACTTACTCCAGAGGAAGTAATCTGGACGAGTTAATGTGTAGATTGCCCCGAGTAACGACTGGAAAATACGTACATAACTACGGTGTCCTGCTGAGGTCTCAGGCGAAGCGCCCGCTCCAGTTTTTTATTGTAGGACAGATAATGAGCAACAGGAGAGTCTACACAAGAGTAGCAAGAAATATCAAAAGCTTGAGAACTTGAGTTCTAAGTAAAGGTTTAGCGAAGCACAGCTTCTTAGCTTTGCAAAAAAAGAGAAGAGGGAAGACCATGATAGTAGTTCCCATGAAATTGCAAAAAAAGATAGTTGCGAAGAAGAGGGAAAACCAGCATCTTGTAGATATAGCAGGACACTGGGACTGAAATTTGCAGTAAGAGAACTCTGTACTGGGAAAAACATGTTAATTAAAGGGACAGATGAGCAGTAGAAGAGGTTGCTTATGGTAGGTGTGGTGTTCGAAGCAAGCATGAATGGGCCTGGATTTACAAGAGACAGACACCAGCCAGCAAATTTCTCTGTGTCCCACGTGGTGAGGTGTTCACTTTGTCTCAGGCAAGCCATGCTATGGTAGTCCCGACAGGTAGCCTCTAGTACACCAAAATTTATGTAACACCCTACAGGGTGAAAACCCTTTCCAACCTTTTGTCACCACTTCAGACTGCACTTACTACAAATTCCGCTTGAGAATTACACCGTGTCCATACGGACAGATGAAGGAAATCCACCGCCGGACTGGAGCTGATGCCTACGTTGAAAGAATGAACTTGTCAAAATGCTAAAAAGCCCAATGAAAGCTGTAATTAAGTTCTTAATGCAAGGCTTAAGGATGTTTCACTGCTGTGCACAAATTGGGAAAATACCTGCAGATTGTGCTATTCCAGAGAGGTTATTGGGCGTTTAACTTCCTGCTCTGTTTCTTGGAAAGAGGAAGCAAGCTTTCCGTCCTTCACACTCCAACGTGCTTTCTGAATGCCGTTTGCTGCACAGCCTACTGTGGCACCTTACTTAATTAGCACTTGCTGCTTTTCTTCTTTGGAAGAGAATTATGGTGGTGGCAGACTTCATGTCTTTACTACCAGCAAGATGGCAAAAAGCTCCTCTAACTTTTATAACTCGTCAGCTGAGACGGTCTGGTTGCCCGTGGTTCCTAATGAGCAGCACATGACGCGGTGCAGAGTATTGGCAAGATTAACAAACCCAGATTTCCTTACCAGCAGACTGGCTCGTAATAGCGAGACAGAGGAGTGAGAGCGTTAGCACGTGCTCAGCGATGTACTGAAATGAAAATCCATTGCAGCCAGCTACAGAGGTATGCAAGAACTCCAGGTTTACATTTGCAAATGCAAGTGGTTGTGGAGTGACCATTGCAAAGATTGAAGCCCTAAAGGGGGAACCCGCTATTGGTCTTATCCTGGGAAAGTATTCCCATGTGGGAAAATAGATCAGAATATGCTCCCCTCTAAAAACGATCTCAATTCTTTTGGCAACATTCAAGGATTTTTTTTTTTTTTTAAAGTCCCTGACAGTACTTTCGTGGCATTTTTAACATCCCCTCTAATTTTTTAACAAGTTATCATCACATAAACCCGCTGAATGCAATAATAGGAATTCTGATATCTTCTAATCAATGGATTCATGTTACGTCAGATCTGCCCCTGTCTCCCGAAAGCAGGAGGAAACGCCCCGTGCACAGCAGATCAGGTTTGCAGCACTGAGGCTTTCCTGTTCCCATCTTTCATCTTTGCCAGTTTGATCTTTGTCTCTGTGCCTCCTTGCTAGGTAGGTAGCATTGGCCACACTGGGGGTCTTTCAGTATCCCTGCTGAAGCTGTTCTTTTTATTGTAAAATGTTTAAATATTCCTGAAACCATAGGAAGAAAGTTGTCAGACTCTTTGGGGAGAAATCTGTGCAGTGGGGAACTGACATCAGCCTCGAGTCATTTTACATGGATTTAAAACCCAGAACAAAACAAAATATCCATCAGCTATGAAAGAATACTGAGAGAAACAAATATTGCCCCACATCAGGTGAGGGTTTATTTGGTGAATACATAAACACGTGAAATTTTTCAGGAGATGAATGACATCTTGTAAGATGGAAGAATACTTTGGAAATGAGCTACCCAGTTCCAGACCAGCTGAGACTTACAAACGGTGGGTGCTCACAGCCTGGTAGGATTTCAGCTGAAGCCCTTGATCTCAATCAGTGCATGTGAGTTGTAAGACGATGTACTTGTGAGGGCTGTGGAATTGCAAATGAGCACCACGCTCCATCTTCTCTGGGGTGGTGTAGGCAGCTTACTGCTCCAGGCTGCTGCCTGCCTTGCCTGCTGCCTTGAGCTATCTCTGCTTTTCTGTGAAAGGATCTAAGCAGTGGGTAGAAGTTCTCTTGAATTAAATGGGAACAGGACCAGGCTATGACTCAGGAGCAGACTGCCTGTTGGTTTTTTACTTTTGCGAAATGAAAGTATTTCAGTAGGGAACCTCATCTTTACCCAACCCATCTGAACCAGAGAACAGATGATCGTTGTGAAGAGGAGCTTCAGTTGTGATTATTCTTGTGTACAGCTATATCTGGGTCCCAAATAAATTCTGGGGTTTATATCAAAAACATGAAGAAGTGTGATTGCTGCTGCTAAGAGTTATGGAAAGGCTCTCACCCATATATTCATCTTGGTTTTTAAAATGAAATTAGTGCAAGTTCTTTCCATCTGTTTTCATTATTTGGAAAATCTGGTGGGGAATTCAGTATTTTCTAATAAGAAACAAAACCCATTTTATGTGCATTTCAGAAGTTTTTCTCCAAAGTGCTGGTTAAAAGAAAAAAAAAAAAGAAAAAAAAAGAGAAAAAAGGCATGTATGTTATTTTATGTCACTAGACTTGTAAAAGTGATTTTTGACACTGCATGTAGGTTGATTTACCTCCAAACTATTGGCTATTTCAGTGACACACAGATCCCAACAAACAGAGGTTTTTCTTTAGCAGCTTAAAATCCAATTCCTATTAAAAATGCACTATGTATAAAATGTCCCTCTTCATGAGAAAATATTAAAAAAGTGTGTATATTACTCTTACATATTTTAGTGGGCTGCTCAACCAAACAAGAAGAATGCTGGCAGTGGCTAACATCCCAAATCCCAGACTCTTCTTGGGAGTGCCTGGGTTGTCCAGCATTACATTACTTTGTGCAACTCTGCATTTCATAGAATTGTAGAATCATTCAGGTCAGAAAAGAGCCTTGGGATCATCGAGTCCAGCCATTAACTCTACTCTTCAAAGCTCACCCCTAAACCATATCCCCCAACACCACATCTAAATGACCTTTAAACACATCCAGGGATATTGTAGTGTTTGATAGCGCTTTGCTCAGCTGTGAATGTGTGATGAACGCAGGAGGTGCTGTTCAGGGGAGGGTTCAGTCACCATCTCTCAGAAAATGGAACAGTTCTTCATATAAAAAAGTCTTCCAGTAAGAGGTGCAGTATATTTGGTGAAGTTCTGGGGTTTGCATCCACTGTAGATGTCTTGATGTGGAACCACTCAGATTTCTTCCTGCGAGCTGGTCTCTGGATTTTATTAATCTTCTCCATAATGAACAAGCCTCTTTTTCTTCTTTTTCTCTATGTCCAGTTGAGAGTTAGAGGACTCCCCTTTTATTGTTGAGGATATTGGCTCTTACAGATGGATTCTTTTTCTTCTCCAATATCTCACTTTGTATTTTAAGCAAAGCTTCAGAAGTCACCTGAAGGGAGCACATTTGTCTGCTGGAAAACTAAGCCTTAGTTATTTCACTTGTTGGCATCAGTAGTCTGCACTCTGAGTGGGGGTATTTGGATTCATATACATCTGAGGATAATATGCTACATACTGTTTTTAAGAATAATTTGTGCAGTATCTAAAGATGGTAATACTTCCAAGGAAAACGCTGAAACTAACTGAAAAAAGAAAAAAAGATCTAAGGGTTATTTTATTAAAGCGCCAGTGGAAATAACAATTTGAAGAGACTTTTGTTCACCTAGTCCCTATTGTCACAAAAATAATGCTTTCAACGTAAGCATGAAATAATTTCATGTAGCATTTTTGTGAAGAAATATGGGCAATTCAGTTGCATTATGCGCTCCACTGCTCACTGAATTTGAGGGCGTTAACTCCTTCTTCGGGACTAGGCAAGCAGTGAGGTGACTTTGAATGATTTTGCCAGCATACATATGTTGTGTAGAGGCGTATAAAAATAGTCATCCCCTCCTAGCCAGTGAAATTATCCTGGCAAAGACCCCAATACATACAAAGCTATGCCAGTGAAGAAGTGCCGCTGCCTCTGATGGTTTAGCTGAAGCCATTTTGGGGAGGTGATGCCGCGTTGGTGGGAGAGGGTTTCCTTCTGCTGGTGTGCGCCTGACGAAGAGGAGGAGGTCAGGAAGAGGCTGACGCTGTCAGTCCTGATACGGGCACCACCATGGCAACGTGAGGTGCTCGGTCCATCCTCCTCAGATTTTCCCCTGTGCCCATCTCACCCCGTCCTCCCAGCAGCACCAGCAGGTCGGCACACATGGTGCGCTCAGAACAACGGGTTTGGTGGGTTGTTCTGATTTAGGAGAACACACTGCACTAGTTAAGGGTGTGGACATCTGACAGATGCCCCCAAGTTGCCCCAGTTCATGTTATTTGCGTCTGCTGTTAGCCCTTTTGGCGTTTCTTGGCCTTCCTCTTTGCTGCCCTTGTACCTCTTTTCTCCATTCTCCTCCCACATAAACAACCCACCTTTAACTGCTTTTTCCTGCCTCGATTCCATTTTTCCTACATCCATCCCAAATCTGTAGGTGCTGCTGGCCTTGCACCCTTGTGCTCCCCCAGCAGGTCCTCTGCCCTCCCTTTTCCTGACCTGTAGAACTCAGCCGTTCCTCACCAAGCTCCTCTTCAGTGACATCCAGCTATCCCATCGCTTGCGTCACACTGCCCGCCTGGTGTCTGCCCCAGAGGCAGGGATTCCCACCCAGACTTCATAGGTGCATTGGAATCGGCATCTGCGGTCTTGCAGGAAATTTTTGGTGTCGGAAAGAAAACAGACATCGGGCGCTGCAGCAGGAGCAGGAGAGCCAAGGCCGGAGCATTGCCAGTGGCCGCGTGAACTGTGGCCGAGGGCAGCGGCTCACGTGAAAAGGGCAAGGACAAGCCAATTTGGCAAGATGTCAAAGGGGAGCTGGGCTCTGGCACTCGGCAGGGCAGAGCCTTTTGTCCCTAAAGGTGGCGTCCCTAAACGGGAGATATTCCCGGGGCAAATATTTTGGGCGTGATTTGAAAAAGCCATCTCGTTGCCGGTGTTGCCGGTTGTCCAACAAAGGACCAGCCTCTTTGAACCTGGTGAAGGAGGTACAGTGAATAAGAGGGTGAAGCAAAGGAATAAACTCAGACAGGCAGAGGAAGAGGCTTTCCTTTGTAAAATATGAAGGCCTGGCCCCTTGCCCAGACAGACTGTATAAAGTAAGGTAAAAGCTGTATAAAGGTTGTAGGAATGATGGTCCCAGTAGACTGTGTTGAGCCTGCTCAATAACAATGAGCACACACGAAGAGCTAAGCACAGAATCTGGCATGAGAGGCTCTTCTTTGTGTCCTAATCCGTGCTAGAGGAACGTGGTACAAAATAGCTGACGTCAATAGAAAGACTCCCTCTGTTTCAGTGGACCTTCCAGGAGACCCTTATCTTTTCTCTTACTATCTTAATGCTGGCAAGATGACTAATATGGACAGATATCCTAAAGCTGACAATGACATCTTAAATCTGTCCTGGAGGATCAAACAGAATATTTATTTCTACAGCTGTGCAGGGTTTTCATGAGTTGTAGCCCGTTACTCTACAAGAAAAAGTGTAAGGATGAACCCAAATGAAGAAATACATTAAATGTAGTAAAAAGATATATGATTTTAGAAAGGAGAAATGAAAGGGAGACACGTAGTTTTGGCTGCAGCTGTCGACCACAGTAGCTCAGAAACAAAGCCCAGCATGGTTGTGAATTCCAGCAAATTGATGGATTGTGGTGATGTCAGTTTGTTCAGGAGTTGAGAGATGTCTGTGCTACTAAAGGATTTCTAATGATCCAATACTGTCAACTTCAGGCACTCATGAACTGAGTCAGGTCATTACTGGCAACTCTGCTTTATCCTTCTGAATTTTTAAAACATTTTTTTTGTTTCATTTTATCATCTGTATGTGAGCAAGGTCAGCATTTTATATTATAGTCCACTGTGCCCTGAACTATAAAGCTGTACTTTTTGTGCCTGATCAGAAAATGGTAACAGTATACAAATCTCACTTTTGAGAGATCTACAAAGATGTTTTTTAAAAAAAGAAGTGGCTGGTTTTAAAACATACCTCATCCTGTTTCATAAATCTCTTTTTCTGTAATGTGGTTAGGATACCTCAAAGAAAAATCTAATTTTAAGTCATTATAAATAACTTCTTATGTAAGATTCTTCCAACAACTTCACAGATACTAAAAACTAAGCCCTCTTTAGGAGCTAGTACATTTTGTGCTTCCCTTATAATCAAACTGCTTTATCATTCAGACCAAAGTCTGTTAGTCAGTGGATGGCAAAATATGAAAATAAGTCTGTGAATCCTGCTCTGATAAAGTTTTCCCATAAAAAGCACAGTGGGTTGCAAATACGTTGCATGGAGAATATGAGGCGTTTTCTCATTTTGTCAGTATCTGTGAGTTTTTTCTAATTAATCTATCTGCTTTTCGTAATAAAGATACTGGGCTCAGAAACCTCCATGCTGTGTATTTTTTTCCACAGAAATTTCACTGTGAGCTTTTGCAATCTCCACATATTGTGTCTTGGCACAGAACACCACCCCTGCTTATGGTTTGCATCATTAAATATCAGATTGGCTGCTCTCTGTGTTTATAGGATACAACAAGAAATAGCCTGTTAAATCTGGCTGGTTGGTAAAACTGGTGTTTGTTCAATCATTGTGCTACTGTGTTCCCACATCATACAGAGAACAAAATCCCATAAAACTAATAAGCTGTAAATTAGAGTTAAAAGTCAATGGCAAAAAATATGTCCGAACGTAGTAAATAAATTGAGAATAACTTTTAGAAGTCTAAAAATGTCATCCCCAAAATACTGAGAGCAGAGCAGAAAAGCAATCTAGCAAACTGTTTTGAACTAAAAAATGCATGCCAAGCATATATAATATTAATAATAGTAATTCTGATGGCTTATCTGTAAATCTTACTGGCATACTGTTGGAACTGAAGTATTATCATCTCCACCTTATGGATGAGGAAGCTGGGTTACCGTAAGAATAAATTTTCAACACGGAACATGAGGCAGTGCTGATTCCAATTCCCACTGCTACTCCCAGCTTTAATTATTTTTCTCTGAGCTTCGTTTGTTTCTTGTCATTATACAGGACTTGTTCTTTCAGCACAAGTTAATTTGGATAACACTGAATGTAGATTAGATCCATATATTAATACTTACGAAACTTATTAATTCTAAAATCGCTCTGATAGATTAGCTCCTTCCCATCACTGGATGGGAAGATGCCCACATCCTTAATTTAGACTGGTGTGTCACTTTTGACAATGTTTTAGTGCTAAAGACACTCCGGAAAGCAACAGGAAAAGAACGTCTCTGATGCTTTTCTAGCATGTTTCCAGATAAGCCTGGTGGGAAGTGTGTGGAATATCACTTATAAGATCATGTATTTCCACTGTCCTTTTCAATATCCATGTGATGCTGCTGAGATAAATCATGGGAAGCCTCAGCAGAGATGACATCGCATTCTGCTTCTCCTGATTGATGTGACTGGTATGGAAACCGTCTCTGAGTGTCTGGCTAAAATCAAACTGCATATTAGTTAAATAGAGTTGATGCTAAATGGAGGAATGAAATCCACTGTAAAAGTAGCAATTTCCATCTTGTCTTGTGTTCAGGAGTCATTTTGCTTGTGACTTTTCCCTTGGCTCTCTTTGGCTTCTTTACTGTCTGTGTTTTCAGGGCAGTTTTTTTCTAAGATATGCGGAGAGAACTCGTCTGGTAACTTAACTTGGATAATCCTCACAGTTGTGTCTTCCATCCCTTGCTAGTGCAGTGCATTTGCGTAGAGCTTTAGAAGAGGAAACTCCAAATTTTTCAATCTGCCCAATATGCTGCAGCGCTGGGAGCACATCCTGTTTTATTGCTGCCTTGCCCCTGGGGCTCCACACCAGGTCAGATTCCT
>NW_009725675.1:93250-101464 GCF_000703405.1 Apaloderma vittatum
CAAAGTCATCTGTGCTGGGTATCTTAAGGTTTTCTTCAAATGGTGGTTGCCACTCCTTGCAGCTATGTTCCTCAAGGATCTGTTGTTCAGATCCCTCAAAACTGACTGCTTCTTTCAGGAGTTTGCTTTCCTCTATCTGACTTAGCTTCTGGAACACCTGCTGAGAACCTTATCATCTCCAGATAGGTCCCATATGGGTCAGATTAAGATTGGTCATACAATATTAAACTAAATTCAGAATACAGCTGTTAGGAATATCTTCCCAAGTTTTAATTTGGGTCCATTTCTGCATCTTTGCCCCTCTTCCTCTTCTCTAAGCAAATGTAAGGTTTCTGATTGCATCCTTCCTCTCTGTACAGCAGATTTATCTATTTATTGAGCTTTGATGACTTTGGTCTGACAGGCTGTGCTGTCCCTGAAGGCCACCCAAAGGCTCCTTATTAAAGACTTACATCACCACTCTGTCTCCCATTTCGCAGTCCCTCATCTTCTTCCTCCACAGCTGTAAGCCTTGTCTCACAGTGTAAGTGCCAGCAACATGAATGCAGAGGTGGGGTGCAAATTTCAAGGGGGGTGGAAAGGTGAGCTCCCCCTAACACAGTGCCCACGGAGGAGTGGGGTTGCTCAGATCGGAGGGGAAGGTGTCAGGGTGAACAGCAGAAATCTAGCAGCAAGAAAACGCCTCACTCGAATCTTCTGGCTGTGTGCCATGTCTTGGTAGCCCATAGCTGACAGTAAAAATGCAGAGAAGACACAGCCAGCTTGAGAGGTTGGTTACAGCTTCCTCACTGGGCACAGAGACTGTGTGCTCTGTAACCCCTATATAGTTTCATCCACTTACTTTTTTTTTTTTGGTAGGAGCAGGGAAGAAAATATTTAACATCTAGGCTAATCATGGATTTTAGTATTGTTAATGAATTCACAGAGCAAAGTCTACGTGGGAAGTTCAGCTTGCTGAATATGTCAGTTTTCATATGTGTGGACTTTATTTATTCTTTATTTGACCCATATTTCTGGTTAGGTAACTGAGCAAAGGTGTGTGGACTTGAATTCTTGCTGGAAATTTATTTTCATGTCTATCAGTACTAAATTCTTGACTTTATGTAGTACTTTATTTAGAAGCCTGACCTTACCAACTCATACTGCCATTCTCTAGAACATACAGAGAGCACTTTTTAGCGTATAAGGATGGATCTAAATAACAAAAATAGTTAATAATGAATTGTGTTGTCTTTAGTTGGTTTTTTCCCCCTTCAGTGCAAGTCTTAAAATCTTCAAAGATGTTTAAGAAACCTTTGGAATTTATTTTTTGGCAATTAAATAATAATTTCAATGCATAGAGTCCTAAATACCTGGTTTATTATAAAAGGCCTAAATCCATACTGCATGTCCCCGGGGTGCCGTTTTACAGGAGAGAGTGAACCTCATCTCCGTCCCTTTCCCTTCCTGCGGGCGTGGGCTCCTGCCGTGTCCTTCATGCCAGCGGCGGGGCCGGGCAGCCCCCTCGCAGGGCTGAGGCAGCTCCCTGACCTGGCGCAAAAATAACCCAGCCAAAACTTGGGCATTTGCTGCAGGGTCAGGGAAGCAAGTCGGGTCATGTGAGGGGTGGAAGGGGGCTGTGCTGCAGAGAGCAAAATCTTTTACATCTGTCCTCAATTTTTACGGTGTTTTATGTGGAGATAGGAAAATGTGTCGGCCATTAGCCTCGTATTTAAAACTCTTTGTGTCCTGTCTGTTAAATCTCTATTCTCTTCATTTGAAGCTCAGCTGTTAACGTGAAGTTGTGCATTTCACAGAGCTCTGCTATACAGCAAAGTTAGAGTTGTGGTGCAAGGCATTTTCTAGAACTGTTAGCGTAATTATTCCTTCATTTAAAAAATGTTTCAAGAAACAAAATCATCGCCAGTGTGATCTATACACAAGGAATAAGAAATGCTCTCCCACAATGTGCAGTAAACTTCCATCCATTAGAAATATGCCATTAGACATTAAAATCAAATCACCTAAGGAAAGCAGCTTAACTCTTCTTTATCTTCAGCAACTTCAGCAGTTTTGCAGAGAGCCACCTGTAACTCAGAGTGGTTCAACAGCTCCCCACTCATGACCCCGTACAACCATACCAGGAACTAAATAAACCCTACTTACTAGCAATTAAAGTGATTTAATTTAAAACACAATGACAGATGCATAATGGGTTAATTACAAAATAAGTAATTAGCAAATAGGATAGAAGAGGTTAAAAGGTTGCGGACTTTTGTTGTTTGCTTGGGAGAGATAGCAAAATCATCAGCGATTAAACTTTTTCTTTTAATTTCTGGGCCTGATTCTATTATTGTTAGCTGTAAATGAGGCAGCAAACAAGAAGAGAGGTTTAAAAAAAAAAAGAAGAAATCACTGCTTTATTGGACATACTGAAAGGCTATTGTTAACACTGAGGCTATGTGATTTGTTTCCAGTGTGCAGCCGAAAATAGGTTTGCATCTATAATGTTTGTACTTAACGTTAGAATATGTGCCTCCTCTGAGCAGTAGTCGTCGCCCTCTCCACTCGGTGCTGGGGCCCCAACGAGGTCAGGAAAAAGGGTACAAGGAGGGATAGAGGTTAGAGCACACCTCGTAGGAAACTCTGCCTGCCCTAAAGAGTAGGTCAGTACGTTATTTAGTTGGGAATATGCCACGATGTGTTAGTTCTCAAAAAAAATGAGGATAAAAAGGAATAGGGCTTTGATTAGGGTAACTTCTGAGCTGTGAAAATCTTCAGCCAAAATCCAGTTAACTTCCTGTGGTGCTGGTCATATAGACAGAGCCGTTACAGAGGATGCAAGCAATTTTCTTTTAAAATAAGCAGAGTAAGAGCTTCTACTTCATTTTCATGAGTATTATTCCTTCTCTCCATGACGCCTGTCTGCCCAAAACCATAAGCAAATGGGCGTTTAAATAGTTTTAATACCGTCATATTTTATGACCACCAGCTTATTGCCAGGTAACTTGAAACTCGTTATTTATTTATAATAATTATAAATATATTTATGTATCTATAAAACATGTGTTTTGTATTTCAAAATTTCAGAGGGGATGTTTGCAGAAAGCTTTCTCCAACTTAAGTCTAATTGTTACTGAGGTCATTGAATTTTTTCTTTTGAAAAATAAGCTTTTGGGTAAACCTCAGAAATAGCAATATGGGCTTCTCCATTTCAAAATATCAATTAAAACCAGGCAGGAATTCTCCTTTTTAAATATAGCTGCCCTCTAACCTAATTACATATCCACCAGTAACCATTAGTGTAATTTAACCAAATCTCCCATAACAGTCACATTCTTCCATCATCCCTTGCTCTCCTTTGAGTGTGGTTATCGTGTGCTCGCTTTCCTGTCACTTTGCCAAGCCATAGTTAACTCTCAGCTAATTATGTCAGTCCAGCCCCTTAATCATTTAATTTAACTTGTCTGCCCCTCTTTTTCTATTATTGATAGTTTTTTGGGTCTCTGGTATGCCTACATCGTGCCTCCAGGGATAATGTCTGCCTTACTGCTTGGCATAAGGCCTGAACCTACGCATCCAGAAATGCCTTTTTGGTGGCCATCACAGTGGCAGTGTCTGTCTGATGCTCATTTCCCTTGAGCTGCTTCTGCAGTGGCCGAAGGGGAAGGCTCCAGGACCCCCACCCCCACGGTGAAGGCTCCAGGACCACCACTCCAACTTGTGGAAAGGACCTGTGTGGGTTTTTAGCTGGTCTTTATCTCCCTATTACAGATTTTGCTCACTAGGGACACAGGTTTCAGCAAAGAGCTAACCAGTCTGTTACCTTAATTGTATTGAAAACAAACTTCTTCAAAGCTTTGCCCCAATTGTAATTGAATTTACACCATACATTTCCAGTCTAGAATCTGTGTTGAACATTTCAGAATTCAGTGGTTTTTCAATTCAGTCATCAAGTCACACAATATGCAAAACCTCATGGGTTTTGCATATTGTGTGACTTGATGCATATTGTGTGACTTGACATATCCATCGCTGCAACAGCATCTCCATTTTCTTTTCCAGGGGTTTCTGCAAAGTTCTATATATTTGCACGCTGTAACTCAAGGCCTGCAATACAGACCAGAATTTATGTGTGTTTAGAATTTATTTTTTTAACTTGGTGGCAACTCTTAAAGCTCTGCATAAGAAGAGCAGAAAGCCTAAAGCTGCATTAATTCTGCTGTTCATGTCTGAAGCCCTGAACATAGCTCAAACAAATGCCAGTACCAATCTTTAGGGTAGTATTTATCCCTATTTAGAGTGACATTTGTAGTTTAGAACTTACTCATTTCTGCTTCACTGATTTTTTAGGCACAGCATCTGTAAGACGCATTGACAAAACGCATTTTTGTTAACAAGTTTTGTCCAGGTACCTCCTCTGCTGACATTTGGAAAACATTCTTTTTCTTAATCCATTTCATCATGAGGGTGGAAAATCACCAGTTCCAATAGGAGTCTTTGAAATTTAGTATCTTTGGGATTATCTGATGTTAGTCAGTTATAGAGATTTACTGTGTAATTCAAGACAGCCTTTGTCTAATACACTCTTCCCAGTGAGTAATAAGAGAAATTAGCATTGAAGATAAACTGTCCCTTGTTGAAATTTCGGGGAGAGCTAATGTTTCCTGAGTTGACAGAACGAAACAGACAAACAAGAGAAGTTTTACGTCAAAGCTGTTGTCTGAACAAAACTCTCATAGGCTGGAGAACGAACACGTAAGCCATGAAGTCTTTCAAAGGCTCTTCAAAAAAACACAGGAATAATCACTTAAATACGAGGTCTCTTATATTATCCCTTCTGCTTTTCTGTCATGCTTGGCCCTGCAGGATCCTTGCTCAACTTGATATTTACAGAAGTAGGCAGGGCTTTTTCTGAATTATTGCCTCAGTCTCTAATGATGCACAGTTACAGATGGGTTACTCTTTGGCAAACCTGCCTAGCTTATGCCGTAAGGCTTCTCGTTAAGAGAGTCCTCCACCGGGAGTAAAATGCCGGTTATCAAAATAGTGGCTGAACAGGGCTGCTTGGAGTTCTGTGCTCCTCTCATGCCCTCCTGTGTACACACGTAGTAGGCCAAAGCAAAGTGCTCGAGAGCTGCCGTTGCTGCAAGGGGATGAGGTAAAGCAAAGAGAAGGCTGCAGCCTGACTGAGTTTTAAGCCAAACATAAGCAGATTTCTCAGAGCCTTTACAACCTAAGGCCAGTCAACAGCTCCACACTGTGATATTAAGCGAGTTGAGATTCTTCGTGAGATAACGTTACTAACTTCTCTAAGTAGAGGCTGAGAGAAGCACTATGTACTCAGGTTTTCTGCCTGACGCCCAGGTGGTTTGAAGGTAATGTTACAGCCTGCCCCTGCGTACTTTCAATGATACTTGAAAAACTGCCTTCCTAATGTGTTCAGGAAAATTGGACAGAAATACTAAACTCTTTCCTTTTTGGCTGTAACAAAATCAATTATTACATTTTCCTTTGCCTTAGAAAAAGATATTTTACCCCAATACAGTAAGACATTAACTTCTGCTGAAACCATAACAACTTTTATCTTGCTTTTATTTTGCATTACTTCATTTTGTGGTGCCATGTCAATTTTTTGTAGCTACGTTCAAAACAACAGCTTTATCATTTCAGCCTACCCAGCAAACCATATACCAGAACCAAAGTCTCACCATTGTGGGACTATACGAGGAGTGACTTTGTCTAAATTAACATTGTTAATCCTGCAGTTCTGCTTATTGAAACATGCTTTCAAAAACCTGTAAAACAGTGAGGTTACCGTTAAAATTTATCGGGTTTGTTGTCTGCATATCATAATTTTCTGGCTTTCATGCTATAAAAAAGCTGCTGATGCCTGCACAGAGCTGAGCACATACCATATTATGGTCTGATCCTGACTGATGCAGAGAATCCATAATCTTGATGTGTTAGCGCTCAGCAATTTTTAGAGCATTTAAGAAGCAAGTTAAAATAGGAAATTCTAAGCCTAACAGGTAAAAACCAGTACTTTATCTAATGAATACATGTTGAGTCAGTGTGAGGAGGAAAGAGTAAAATTGCACAGAACTACTGGATGTTCATATTAGAAAACTCAGCAGATCCTTGCCTTTTTGATTGAGGGTTTCAGGATAGGCTCCAAATCTTTAGACAGATAATGCACTATGGTTTTGGTTTTATCCTTTATCACATGTTTTTGTGTCCTCATAAGTTGAACTAGACTAGCAATAAAAAGTGTGAGTCCCAAGTCCACTTTTGAGCTTGTGCCTACACTTCAGATGGGGGTTTTTCATTTAACATGTGTAGAAAACCAGGTAGATTCATGTTTCTCATACATGTAGCATACATGTTTCTCATACGTAGCATGGTTGTTCAGTTTGCTTTATAGGGGAGAGAATAGTGCTCGCTCGTTATATAGGTATCATGTACCAAAAGCAGTAGCCTTGTGCATTTTTCCCTGAATATGTATCAGTACAAAATCCTCTGTATAGCTCTCCTCCAAAATACTAATTTTGGTTAGCTGTAAATATTGAGATGTTCAATATTGAAACAAATTTAAAAGTTCAGTTAGGCATCAATACACCCTGTAGGCTATTGTGTCATGCTTCCTGATGTGGAGTTGCTATTCAGATTTTTCATGAAAGACAAAGTTAAAAGTGAGAGCAGCTCACAGAGGAGGGAGCCTGCAGAACAAAATGTTCAGATGACACATCCTCTAATTCATCATCCCTGAGCCAGGATAGCTCCCGAGAAGAACAGAAGTGCCAGGGCAGAGCGTGAGGGACTGGCACCCTGGGATGCTTGGTCTGGCAGTGCTGGACCTTTCCCCTGCACCCCGTGACACAACCTGTGTACTTGTGTGAAGTAGGAGGCACTCAATGAGAGTGGGAGAATGCTTAACCATATTGATTAACGTTAAGTGGTTAATCGCCTTTCATTGTGGGAGAAGAAAGTAGGTGCAGTAATTGGCAATATGGCTTGACAGTGTTTCTAGATTGGAGACCAAAGCCTGACGATTAGTTCCAAAGATCACCTTTTCAAGCTAGAGGAGGTGAAGATCCCAAAAATGTCTTTTTTCATTTGGGGTGAAATAGGAATATTCTTTTCCTAGTGGAGGGCTGTACATCTGAAACACAACTCAGCATCAGAATGGAATAAGCGTTTCGCTGCTTTTGAGGTATCTGATATGAATTTGAGGACTACCTCAGTAAAAAAATTTTAAAAATTAATAATAAAAACTGATGATGGAGAAAGAGCACACTGCCTGCCTCGGCTCTCTGGCAGGGAGATCCACGGCAGGGTGTGAGATAGCAGCCTCTGAAGTTTGTGCAGCGTGCTCAGGGCTTGTGACTCAGAGCCATGAGACCTTGGGTAGCTCTTTGCGGGCAAACGAGCGCTCAATGCACAAAAGATAATCTGATGAAGCCTGCACCCTGTGATGTTAGCAAAGCTTCACCATAAAAATTGTGTCACTTTTGGCAAGAAAGAAACTTATTCTGCAATGTCCTTGAAGACTCCCCAGACATTATTGGCCTGATGTGGTGGAGCCTCGGCTGTGACTCATCTGCCTCCTTCCCATTTGTGCCGGTTCATGTACTTTTTAGTTGTAGACTCTGAAAAAGAACCTCATTTCCTCCAACATCTTCCACATCTATGCCTTCAGGAGGACTTGCTATAATTAATGCAGACAACACTTACTCTTCTTGCTCACGCAAGGTAGCAACTGTGCTGGCTTTCAGAAGACAGTCAAGATTTTGGGTACCAGAATGGATAAATAATCCTGTACTTTCACAACGTTTCCATCCATGTGCCACATTACTTAGTAGGAAAAGAAAAAATTAGGAAATTACTTCTGGCATATAAAGTGTAAGATAAAGGCATCCTTTTGAAAACATTTCTGATACATTTGGAAAGACTGTTAAAATCACCATTGGGTAAAAAGCCAGTATTACAGACAGGCTCAATTACTACGTTTCTTTTGGTAGTTGCTAAATTGACCCAGTGGAGATGTCGGATGGGCAAGTTGCTGTACATTCACACAGCAACACTGAGACCAACTCCAAGAAACTGATTTTCTAGGTGGGTATGAGGGAATAAAGAAGATGCACATCCTTTGTTTTAAACTGTGGGGCAGAGGAAGGCTGTGCCAAAGCCACATACGTTAGTGTAATGCTTTAAACAAAAGACTATCTTTCACTA
>NW_009725675.1:101495-102959 GCF_000703405.1 Apaloderma vittatum
TCATGATTAGTTTTTTTATACAAGTGACAGCTGCCTTCATGCCAAGTCTTGGTCTCATCAGGGAAAATGGCAAAACTCCCAGGATAGCTAGGATTTTTCTCTTTATACAGAATTCATTGAAGAAGTTTGTTATTTCTCCTTTTTTCTCTTTCTCCATTTTAATAGATTGGCGCAAAAACAATAATTTTAGGATTTGTAACTAATTATTTACGGGAGGGGCAGAATTTTTATATAAAACACTCAATTGTTTACTTCAAGAGCACTTGAGTGCCACTGAGTCATCAAACCACAATTAAATTCTGGGAAATGGCTTATTGTTGAGGTTCATGGGGTCCCATGACATGGTGGGATGGATAAGAGTCTGATTTTAATTGGAGGCCTGATCTAAATTTGTACCCTCTTTAATCTTTTGGTTGACAAACTGTGAAGGATTTTGAAGTTCCACAAGATGTCAGTAGCAAAAGAGAGAACTTGCATCATTGACTCTGATTGTGTTGATTGTACGTGGCAAATCTCAAGCAGTGTGTTTGCACTCTTAAGAGTTGAAGGAGATACTGTCTTTTCCAACAAGAGCCCAGACAGAGTCTCGGGTGGTTTGCTTGGAAGAAAAGACAAGGAGATAAAAATACATTGTAACATGTATGCTGGAGGATATTTTACAACTTCCTGCTGTAAAACAAGGCCAAGTGCTGGGTCTTCACTTTGGTGACAGCAACCCCATGGAACCCTACAGGCTTGGGGAGGAGTGGCTAGAAAACTGCTCAGCAGAGAGAGACAGCCAGCTGAGCATGAGCCAGCAGGGTGCCCGGGTGGCCAGGAAGGCCAACGGCATCCTGGCCTAGATCAGGAATCATGTGGCCAGCAGGACCAGGGCAGGGATCGTCCCCCTGTACTCGGCACTGGTGAGGCCGCCCCTCAAACCCTTTGTTCGGTTTTGGGCCCCTCACTACAAGAAGGACATTGAGGTGCTGGAGCGTGTCCAGAGAAGGGCAGCAAAGCTGGGGAAGGGTCTCAAGAGCAAGTCTTAGGAGGTGCCGCTGAGGGAACTGGCGTTGTTCCGTCTGGCGAAGAGGAGGCTGAGGGGAGACCTTATCGCTCTCGGTAACTACCTGAAAGGAGGTTGTAGTGAGGTGGGTGTTGGTCTCTTCTCCCAAGTAACCAGGGATAGAACGGGAGGAAATGGCCTCCAGTTGCACCAGCCGAGGTTGAGGTTGGATATTATGAAGAATTTCTTTACTGAACAAGCGGTGAGGCGCTGGAACAGGCTGCCCAGAGAAGTGGTGGCGTCACCAAAAAAACGTTCAGAGAACGTGTAGACATGGCAGATGGGGACATGGCTCAGTGGTCATGGAAGTGCTGGGGTGATGACTTGATGATCTTAGAGGTCTTTTCCAATCCTTGTATTTCTATGATTGTAAAACATGCAGTAGGTTTTACTTGGCACTTGCTTTACAAATACAATAA
>NW_009725676.1:0-8283 GCF_000703405.1 Apaloderma vittatum
GGTTGGACGGAGCCTTGAGTAACCTGATCTAATCGATTCTATGAAAACAAAAATCCTCTTGACAATTAAGATATCAGAGCAAAGGGCTTCACACAGGCCACATCCTAAATATGTACCTGTTCTGCTCCTGATCTCACAAGGGGAACTCCTCACCCTCTCCTTCCACTCCCATTTTATTCTTTTTTTTAAATATTCTGTAAAATCAAACATATCGGTTTTATCTAAGAATTGCCAGTATGTCATTTACTCCATGGGATTGGAATTTGACTCGTTAGGGCTGCAATCCTAGCAAAATAAATGCATTCTAGAAGCCAGTATTTCTGGGGAAAGTATCACAGAAGCATTTAGCACAGCGTTTCTGAATCTTGTAATTTTATGAGAAGGCTCGAACTGCTCAGCATTTTTCTTAAAATTCTTGTTCCCAGAATTACCAGGTTACGTAAGAATCTCAGATGCCAATAATGTAACATTTTCTAGTCTCCAAGGTAGCACAGAAATGCCTAAAATTTGTCTGACATTCCACACTCTTCTAAAAAAAAAAATAACCTAAAAGGCACGTGAAAGGAACTCGGTGTTATTTATAAAGTCTCTTTAATTATCAGTTATTGATATACTACTGGCCTAATTGTCCCTGAATACTTGGTCAGGAATACCGATAGTTTCCCACGTCCTTGTCAGATTTTCTTTGCTGAGAGAAAAAAAAAAAAATCAAAAAAATACTGCCTCCCATCACACTTTCCCAACCTTTTTGAAGATTACAAGTACCTGATGTTATCACTAAAATAAATATCTGTGACTTTAATGAAACACATGAATTAAACTAAGATGTTTCCTTCTGAGATCATTGCATCAACCACGATCAGATCAGCACAAAGAACAAAATCAGCAGGAGCCTTTCCCCGCAAATGACAGCAACACACGGCTCTGTCAATTTATTGTTTCAAGTTCATTATTACTCTGGCCCAAAACAACTTTCAGGAAAGAAGCTGCTTGGAGATTTAACATTTTTCCTTAGCAGATGAATACGTAAAACATAAAAAGGAGGCATCTTAATTATCTGTTCCCAACTAAAGGACACATTTACCTGTTCCACGAATTTTCGTTCAAATAAACGAGATTAAGGCGCACTTTGAAATTAAATCCAACCAATATTTGTGTCTTAAACCCAGTTATTGCGAAGTAAACAGCAGAAGTGAACAAGACAGCGAACCTAAGGCTACAGTTCGGAAAGCTACCAGATAAAGTGGATCTCCCCTTGGGTATCCAAACTTCTCGAGCTGATTAGTTTGTCTTATGATTCTAATTTGCTGATTTGACCCAAGGAAGGCCAACTCTGCCAAGGCCAAGGTGACTGCAGAGGACTGGATGGCACTTAGGCAGCCTTTACACCTCAGTCAAGCGTTTTCTGCAACAGCAGCTTCATTGGCTCCTCCCCAAGCTCTGGATTTGCCGAAGTTTCTTTCAGTCTCGGCCTCTTCATCCTGATTTCAGACCCAAAGCCTCCACTGGTTTGCACAGCCATGTGGTGCAACTAAACTTAGATCGAGCGGGGAAAAAAAAAAAAAGGCTCCAAAACGGATCCCTCTGCAAAATTAAACCCTCAAATTGCAGTTCTCTTCATTTATATTTTAATACAGTTCGTGCGTTGCTATTACAGTAGCATATGGCAGCGTGTATTTTTTTTTACGTTGGAACAGCTTCAAGAAAGAGAAGCAATATCATTCTAAAAAAACTGCTTATATACCAAAGCAAACTTTCTTCCAAGTGAGTTCCACCTAAGTCTTCAGGATGCTAATCCCCTTCTCCTAACACAAATATCCCTCCACATCAAGCACAAAGGTTTCTTGAAACAATTACCTTTAACTCTTTAACTGCAGAACACCAAGAAATAACAATTACGGCGGAAGCCTAAGTTCTCTGTTCAGAATGACAACTATAAAAGGGAGAATAGATCTTACTTCGTGCTGTTTAAAATTATTCCAGCAGTTAAGAGACTCTGCATAAACCTCATTTCACTTTAGGTCTCTGAAAAATCCGATAGCCATATGAGATTAATCTTAATCCAGTCAGACTAGAGGGACACCACCATTCACAGCGCAAATTGGGTGAGATGAAACCCTTAACTCCAGAGGAACCAGAGCTCTGAAGATCCGCAGAGATAAATCTGAAAAGGAGTTATTGTAAACAAGACACATATTGTATCACTGCCAACACCTCAAGAGAATTTGAAATCGTGCATCTGAAATAAAAAATAGGAGAAACATCATTCCTGAAATAACTTCAGGACCCTACAGAGGGTGAAAATAGACAATTTGAAGGAAACAAGCTCTCAGAATAAATACAAACCTGATTATTCACTGACTGCTGAGTAGTCTTGCCTCATACCTAAGACGGTGCAGAATAAACATACTTTTTGGTTTTTTTCCTTTCTCCAGGCTTCAGTAACAACAATAAATCCTGACATTTCTGCCTGAACGAGGACTGGGGGGTCATATCCTTGAGAATCGTGAGAAGTGCTCAGCAAGTGAACTACAAGCTGCTGCACCCCAACGAAGCTGCAGCAGCCTCCCCACCCCCCCAAATTGTACGCGAACCTTTGGTTTAAAACAGTTAAACCCGAGCTCTCCCCAGAGCAGACAAACTCCTTGACTGAGCGTTCTCCCACGCCACAAAAACTCCGTGTGAATTTTTCATCATTCCTGGCAGGCACTAACTGCAAACACCCCTCCTCTTCTCTGCCCTGACACCATGCGCATTCAATCTGGGCTCAATTTGATGGGATCAAATTAACAGCGTGCTCCCAGCATCCCTCAGCCCTCCAGAAAATATTCTCTTTCCCCAAATGAACAGAATAACAAGAAATTACTGTTGAAGCAACACCTGCTTTCAGCCTTAGCCTTGGCATCATTTCGTGGGCAGAAGAGCATTTCAAAGCCGTCAGAAACCGAGATCAGCTACCACACAGCTGAAAACAAACCCAGCTCTGCGTTATGTAATCTACATAGTTTTTAGACCAAGTCTGTGTTTTTGCAGAGTCCAAACCCGTGGAAGCTACAGACAGAACAAAAGGGAACAGAAAAAAAAGCTGTATTTGCACACTCAGGCAGGATTGTCCATCCGCCCACGCAAACCTGAGCTCGAGCGGGCGTTCTCGTAACGTTTAAGGTAAAGCACCACAAAATTTCCAGCAAGTCAGATCAGTCATTTGGATGAACAATCACTAACAACTAATATGCTAAAAGATACACTCAAAAAGGGGTTGGTTTTTCTGAGGGTTGGGTTTGCTTTTTCGGGTTTTTTTGGTAGTGTATGAATGACTCTAAACTGACAGATATTCATCTTAAAAACTCAAAACCAGCTCAACTGATGCATTGCCATTGACCGTAGGGAACAATCTGCAACTGGTAACACACAAATCAAATCTGACCTTTGAGGACAGATTCATCTCACTCAATTTCTTCTGATAAAAATATCAGGGGTTTCCTCATTCGTTTCCACTTTTTCTGTGGAGACAGGCGCTTCCAAAGAGCAAATGAACCCAGTGATCCCATCCCGGCGCGGCTGTTTTGTGGAAAAACTGCTCTCTCGCAATATTCATCTCTCCACAACTTTAAGATATCTGATTTGAAGTGGGCCACAATTAAATCCTGTAAAAATGACAGTTTACACAAAGCACTGGCTTGTCTTCGATGGATGTGAGAGAAGTGGGCAATACTGCAATCTCACAGCTCAGCCACCCAACGCCAACTCGGAAAAAGGAGCGTTATTGCCACTTTCTACAGACCTCCCAAAGACCTTCCAGGGGCAGTAAGGAAATGAGATATATATTGTTAGAAAGGCAAGCAATAACCCATCACATTTATAGACTGCAGACTTTCTACTTTTTTAATTTACTTTTAAGAGTAAGGAAAAACAGACAAAACTACCGACCACCCAAGTCACGTCATCTTGTGCCTTGCAATCAGTTTTACCTTTACATTACCTTCACGTTTCAATTTCACTCTCCTTTCACTCTTTTAGGTCACCCACAAAGCTAAATCTCCATTTCACCCAAAGAGACACTGTGAGCCTCCTTGCTTTTCACCTCACCACGGCAATCTGGATTCAATTCACCCCATTTCCAACGTCTACAAGGGGACTACAAGCATTCAGGGTGTCTAAACCCTCCACTAAAGCCACTGAAGAGCTGTCAACCCTGAGGGATGCAGACAGCAACTCATTTGACTACGTGGAGATGTTTAAAGCAGGGTGAACCAAACTGCTTTTTCAACTTGGACTGCCTGAGGGCAGCACCTCCCACAAAACGTTTGCCTGGTGTCATTTTGGAGAGTGTAGAATATTCTAACAGGACGACAGACACAACCGCGTGCAGAGAAACTGGTAGGACCCACGTTCCATTGCCTCGCTGACCTGAGTAGCTTAAAGTGCATCAAAGTTCACGAAGCTCAAAGCACAGTAAGAAAGAAAAGACACAAACCCAAGTTCAGCGGGTCAGAGCGGATTCCCGGTTCCAGCCTGAAGTGGGAGATGACACGATCCTGGCCCCAGGAAGGCAGCCGACAGCAAGCGGTGACAAACAGCACCTCTTGAGATAGAGGTGGCTGAACGATAGGATTTCAGAGAGACAGAGAAATTCTCAGTATTGTCATTGTGAGGTAAACATTGCATTTTTAAGACACTATTAATTGCCACTTCTTCAAACGACTCTGAAAACCCACGACAGAAGCAAGACTTGACCCAGTCTTGAACCGTGCCCAGGATCTTCACCGCTGAAGAGCGACTGCAGCACTGATTACAATGCACTCAAGTTCAGTACTTCAAACATTACTTTTCTCTATTTTTAGTTACTCAAGTAAAAAAAAACCACACCACTCTGCTTGAGCAGAAGAGTTGGACCACACGACCTTCATTACGTCCCTTCTAAACCTGAGCATCCTATATTTAAGAAAAAAAGGAAGCTTCTTTAAAGAAAACTTGACAGAATGAGCAAAAAGGTGAAGGCTTTTAGGGACTGATAGGTTGTTAAAGATCTCATTACATAAGAACAAGGTGAGTGCAACCTAAAATATTCAATAAGCACACAAAAGTACGCCCTTCAAAAAACAAAGTCATACTAGGGTGCCAGGAAAAAAAAAAAAAACTTTAGCAAACTAAATGCAAAACTGTTGGATTTCAAGCTAAAGAAAATAATCAATCTTGAGAACTGATGAGCTAGGAGAAAATTTTATCAAATAAACCAGAAGGATGGAGCTTATCAGAAAGTCTGCTGGGCCAAAAGAAGATAAAAAGGTAAAAGGCGTGCTCAATGAGACAAAGCCATAGGGAGAGGGAAAAACCTCCAAAATACGGTCTTTGAAAACCCAGATGAATTCACCATTCAGCATCCAGCAGTTCAGGGAACCTGCAGGCCCGCAGCCTGCCTGCAGAGCAGAGAAAGGATCCTCTCCGGTCAGCTGAGAGCTGCAAACTGACAAAGCCCACCAGGAATAAACCAGGGGGAGCAGGTGTGCTCAGCTGGAGCTCTAAGGAAACCAAAATACTAAAAATGCCAAGCGATGGGCTGCAACAGGCAGGTCACACACACGAGGGCTCAAGGAGCTCTGATTCATTGGATATTGGGAGCCCATAAAAATTACCAAACTGTCCAAAAGCTCTTAAAGAAAACTGTTCTGGAGTGCAGTAAGGAGGAAGGTCTTATTAATCGACAGTTAATTACCACACTAAGAACATCCTCATTTACACACACAGGTGGCCTTCCATCCGGATCTGTAGTGTGACTTCTCTCCTTTAACCATAAATCAGGCTGAAAAGGATAAAACGTGAGGTCACAGGTCTGGTAAAGATAAAGCAGTGAGTGCATCGAGCAGTTATCTTCAGTCCTTTTGGCCAACTAGTCGTTACACAGTGTGACTAGGAGAGAAAAGGGAAGATGAAACTCAAGTTGATAAACACAAGACCCCGCATTTGGGAGGAAACAATGAGTGACACATGGAAAGCGACAGGCTCGAAAGTTTTTCCTGATTAGGGAAGACCTTGAAGTCACTGTAATGAATATGAAAATACGAGGTTTATCGAAAATGAATATACAGTTTTGGGAAAATATAGTTTTCACAGGAAGTCAAGAACAGGAGCAGCAAAAAAGCAGAATTTGAGGAGCAATTAGGAAGGAAGAGAGATCACATCAGGCAGTGGCAGCGTGACCCTGTGACACTGCGTTCGTCTGCAGCACCCTCGTGCCCTCAACTCCACACGCTGTTCTGGTGCCCCTGTCTCAGAACGGGGGTAACGCTCCGAGGTACAGAAGAGTCAGGTGGAGAACTGGGGAGCAGCCTGCACACGAGGAGAGACAAAATCAAGCAAGATGCCTCAGCCCACAAAAGAAAGGTCTGAAAACAGACAGGACAATGGGGCACTGAAGCACTTTTGGAGTAAGAGACGGGATCACACAAAAAAAAGTCTTTTTCACGAGGTGAATACGTAATCCGTGTAATACCCAGCTCTGGGACATCAGGGACAACAAGATGAGTTCACAGTGAGCAAGTTCACGGAGTAAACACGGAGCTGTGACACAGTCTCTGGCTCTGGAGTCCCAAAATGCAGCTTGCTGGAAGGATGTGCGACTACACTACGAGCAGCAACACTCTCTCTTCTCACACACTTCCCAAAGCTGCAGCTCCAGGCTACCATCAGGAAAACCAATTTTAAGTTACAGGTCCTTTTACTCAGACCCAGTTTTCTTAACACTGCATTAGGTGTTTGCTACGTTAACATCCCAAACCAAGAACAAGTAACAAGTGTATTGCTCCATCCCTGGAAGTGTCTGAGGCCAGGCTGGATGGAGCTTTGAGCAACCTGATCTAGTGGGAGATGTCGCTGCCAGGGCAGGGGGTTGGAATTAGATGATATTTCAGGTCCCTTCCAACCCAAATCACTCTATGATTTTATGGCTACAGTAACTCCTTACACTTAATCACCTAAAAATCAATGCATATTTATCACTGTGAAGATTTATTCAATTGCTTAACTTCCCTTATTCAACATTATTTTTGATACACTGGTAAAGCAGAGAGTAATAAAGCTGTAAGTTCCAACCAAACTGCTTTCAAGAATAAAAACTCAGCAAATGAAAATCGCTGTGCTGGGAACAAAGTAGCTCTGGCCCTTCTACATGTTAAGGCAATCATCTCCCATCACCCAAAAAAGGCGAATCCCTTCTCCTTCAAACCTTTTCCAAAGGTGAAATTACAAATATGCAGCTGCTGAAGAATGACATTGTATCTCACACTGGAAATTATCCATTCCTAAAACTTTTTTTTTTTTTCTCCTTCTTACAATGACTCCTCATTTACCCATGTACCAAAACAACACAGTGAAATTACTACAAATTCAACCGTGCCACGTGCGGAAGCGGGCAAACCCACTTTTTGCTTTTGGCAGGACTTGGTGCAATCTCAGCTCTTCTTTCCATGGAGATCTGTGCTGGGATCTGTTCCCAGCCCCGTTCAACGAATTCATAAATGACATGAAAGGGCTCAACACTGAGATGACAACATCTGTTGACGATACTAAGTTATTCACAGTAGCAAGGAGAGCAAACGAGTGGGGGAAAACCGAAAAAGGATTGTAGGCAGATCACTGACTGGACAATAAATTACATCAATGAAATTCAGCAGTAAAATCAGAAAGTATCTCAATGGAATTACTTGTGAAGGAGACTAATGAGGGGTGGGGCAAAGTGGTCCTGACTTCAGGTATCTGTCAACAGGCTCTGAATTGACTCAGTATTTGGAGCAGGCTGAGGTCTGCAAAACTGACTGTCATGGAGACAGTAGATGGGAATGAATTAATTATGTCACTTCCAGAACAAGAAGTGGATTTTGCCTGGAGCTCAAGTGCAAACCAGGCTGCCATGTTAGTTAGGCTGTGGAACCACAGCGTATTACACTTCCTCATACTTCATATGGCTTGAAAGGGAGATTTAACAAATTCAGAAGATAAGTCATATAAACATCATTAAAAAAAAAAAAAGGAGATATCCAGCTCACCAAATCCCAGTGCTACAGATGTGTGTGCAGGAGGATCCTACATTCTCGTTCTGTTCCCCTGCTCCTCAGGTACCCACCTTTGGCTAGAGACAAACTACTGCTCCAGGTGGGTGCACGAGAACAGCGGCTCCTCTTCTGGTCAGGCTGGGTCGACGGGCCGAGGCCAACGGGATGAAGTTCAACCAGATCAAGGGCACGGCCCTACACTTTGGCCACCATAACCCCCGGCAGCGCTACC
>NW_009725676.1:8705-24754 GCF_000703405.1 Apaloderma vittatum
GGCCGGGACCTGTGTCAGGGAAGTTTTAGCCTGGATCTGAGGAATCTCTTCCTCACGGAGAGGGTGCTCCGGCACTGGGATGCGCTGCCCAGGGAAGTGGAGGAGTCACCGTCCCTGGGGGGGTTTAAGGAGAGGCTGGATGTGGCACTTGGTGCCCTGGTCTGGCCCATGTCGGGGTGTTAGGTCACAGACCTGATGATCTCAGAGGGCTTTTCCAGCCTCAATAATTCTGTGATTCTAGTCTTGCATTCATTACCTCTCTGGAATTCACTGTGTTTAGCACCGGTGTAACATCCTGACCTTAGCAGCTCCTCCTTGCCTGTTACAAATACCCAAACGTTCACTGTGAATAGCGATTTAAAGCCATATTCCACCTCTCTACCCAATATGATCCAGTAAATCTAAAGTCCTCCTTTTATTTTTTAATAGCAGGAAGCAGAAAAGATACGCAACCTTACAGGAGGAATTCAAATCACAAAGAGGGATTTGTAAATAGATGAATACAAACAATTCTATTGCTAAAAAAAAATAAATTAAAAAGTTCCTTCATTAATCTAAAAGGCAGATGTCAGAAGGCTGAGGCCAGGCTCTTCTCAGTGGTGTCCAGTTGCAGGACAAGGGGCAACGGTCACAAACTGGAAAACAGAAGGTTCAACTTGAACACAAGGAAACAATTCTTTACTGTGAGGGTGACCGAGTCCTGGCCCAGGTTGCCCAGAGAGGTTGTGGAGTCTCCTTCTCTGGAGATTTTAAACCCCCACCTGGATGTGTTCCTGTGTGATCTACTCTTGGTGACCCCGCTCTGGCAGGGGCGTTGGACTGAATGGTCTCCAGAGGTCCTTTTCAACCCCTGGCATTCTGTGGTTCCAACGGGTCCTAAGTTGGTCCTAGAATGCTGACAAAGTGGATGGATGACTGCCTTTTCCTTCTCTTCTGGACTTCCCACCTAACTTCTCAGGCACAGTCCTCTGGACTCCATCGCAGGAGCATATCCAAACCGTGCAGCAGTAACAGCCGGTGGGAGAAAGGGGTGTTGTGCCTCAGCCTAACACCTATTATCTAGCAGAGAGCTCTGTTTGCAAGCCATCAGCACTGCCATGCTGGTTTGACCCACCTAAACCATTCACCACCTAAGCACAGCAAACCAGCTCTCTCATTCCGGAAGGCTGTGGGGGTTGCTGTCCCTGTAACTGCTCAGAAGACACTGCCCAGTACAGCAGAGCAAGATGCATTTCACTGGAGTTTCACGTTTTTAGAGCGGTATTGGTGGGCAGAACCAGTGTCCTGTATTGACACATCTGAAAAGGTTCATTATCACTTTGGGGCAGGTGATTTTAACTCTCTTCTGATCTCCAAGGGGACAGAGAGCAAAGGAACAGTTCCAAAAACCTTAGGACAAACAACTGTACACAGTGTCCCAGTGACTGATACTGCTGGAGGTTAATCCTGTTTTCTGGAAAGATGAAAATCTTTGTGTCTGCCCAGCCGGACATACCCTAAAACATCCAGAGATGCAGAGTTCGGATCTTCAAAACAAAGCCTAGGTGAAAGGGTCCATTCCTTATTTGAGTTCCCTCTTCCAGTGAACTGGAAGGTGACTTGCTGCTTATTGCTCCTTCCCTGCATTTCCTCTACATTGTTGCTCCAGGCTTCTCTTGCAAGAAGGAAAAACTCCCTATGAAAAATCCCAACTTGAAAAATTACCTGGATTTCCAAGCAACAAGAAGAAAGTGTTATCTGTTCTAGGAAGCAGTCCTATTACTCAAAAAAATTAATGGGTATTTTAATGATACTTTTAGACTATCAAACTGTAACTGATTCTTTTGATACAGTTATTTTGACACTATAGAAGTAGGGGGAAAATGGAATCACTCTATCAAAATAATCTTTAAGAGAATTACCATATTGCTAGTTCCCTCCCCGCACTCCCTTCCAAAAGGACACCAAGTAACTCCACATTGAGCATAACTTCAACCTTGTGGCACAGAAAGAATACAAAGGAGATTTGCCTGTTTATGAGTGCATATGGCATGAATTCTTAATAGCCAAGGTTACAAGGAACTTCTATGTTGACATGTATTAAACCACTAAGAAATTAAAATTATTGAACGAAACACTACTCCTAAGTTTCTACTCCCCTTCAGTTCTGTAAAGCTTCGCAAGGATACAGATTATTAAAGTATAAACTACCCACAGAACATCAGAGATCAATTGTGTTTAGGCACTAATTTTCTTTCACACAGTCCAGCTGCCTAAATTTAGCCCGCATGTTTTTATTTCTATTACAAACTATGTTAACAAACTCCATGTGGCTCTCCAACATCCTTGATACTGAACCACAGGCTTGTCTACAAAGCCTGGAAAAATCGCCAGGGTCAAATGTCCGAGCTGGGAAAAGGAGGATGAGTAAATGGGTTGGTACCAGTAATCAAGCGCAACTCCACTTCGCATCGGAAGCTCTGCACTGGGCGTGAAATACGAGCAAAAAAACCCAGAGGAGTGTCACATATCAACATACCCAACCACATACTTCAAGTCTCTGAAATGTTAGACATCCTGGCTAAATTAGTGGTCCGGGCTGAACCACAAATGGAAAGAGAGAAGTTCCTCTCCAGAGGTAACCCTTTAGGGGCAGGTCATCCCCCGCAAGGAGGTGAGGAACAGGTTCCTTCACGGAGCTCTTCATCCCACCCATTTTTCACTACCTGCTTCAGCACTACTTGGAAATCAAAGTTTCATGAGAATAATCTCACCCACGGTTTTTGAGATGAAACAAAAAAACTGAGCTACTTGCACGTGTCTCAGATGTTCTCTAAGGGTTTCCAAGACAAAACTTCTCTGAGCACACTCTTGGGAATCCTGTGCGACCTCCCATGATTGCTACCTGGCTCTCACACCACTCTTACTCAGATCCCACCTACGCTCTCTCACATCTCTCCAAGCTTTGAGAGTTACTTCTGCTTCTTGGAAAGCAAAAAATTTTGGATCCACACCCACCGACTACCCTTACGCTACATGCACCGCGTCTCAATTTCGCATCATCATCTTCACCGCGCTCGGTGCGGATAGTTTGCCAGCATCCTCCTTCCGCTGTGTGAAAACAGCATTTGTCTCAAAAAATCCACATTTTCCTCAGCTCCATACTGCAAGGAACGGAATAGCCTCAAGAACTGCTTCAAAAAGGAAAATCAATTTGGCAGGAAAGCTGTGGAGACAATGAACCACTGAACCAGAAATCAAGCACTAGGATTGAAAACTGCAGTTGTGCTCAGTTGGTACCAGCAAGTATTGGTTTCTGAAATTCTGTAAAAGGTATCAGTGGTAACTGCACAGGTTCTATTTGCATTCCCTCAAATCACAAAGCTGCCACCACGCAATTCTTATTTCTTCTTGGACCCACCGTATCTAAAAAACAATGATCCTCTTGTGCTGCGCAAGGGATGGAATGTGAAATCCCATCCACATCCCAACAGAATCCCACAAACATTTTGGCAGTAAAAATTTATTATGTAAAGCCCAGATGGCATCCCAAATATTTCTACTTCAAAATTTAGAAATAATTTTTCTGCTTAAAATAAACTACACAAAAGCATCACGCCTGAAATTAACTATACAAAAGCATCGAGCTAGGTAACCAGACTTAACTGAGCAGTTATTTGGACTATGGGAAGAACGTGAATGTGGCTTTCTCCATTTAACTTCATTGTCAGAAATGAATAATGGTTTTCTATTCAAATATATTTGAATGACTGGCAGAGAAGGCAGATATAATGTGCAGATACATCCAGTAACATATTATACTTTAAGATGACCTTTTCCAGTTACCTAAAATGTAACAGCTTGACTATAAACTTTCCTAACAGCCTTTACAACCTTCAGCACCAAAATTTGCGATTTTTGTTATCGTTACTCTAAATGAACCCTCTTGCTTACCTTCCGGTTTCTCCACTAATTTCAGCTCTGAATCTGGGAGTGAAGGTCTTTGCAATGATTTTAGCTGCTGCTTCACTGAAGAAGCTAAACCTGCTTATCAGTTCAGCCTCACCATCAACTTCATCACTGCATCTCCTTTCAGCTCTGGGACAAAGATCGATCCCCGATTCTGACTGTCATTTTGCAGTGAGCCCACTCCTACATTCCTTTTATATCTATCACTTCAGTGAATGCCAAAGAAATCGCAGTACTTGGCACGAAGGCTGCACTTCCTATATTTATGCTCCCACTAATGTATGCTCCGTTTCAGTCCTCAGCAGCTTAAAATCATCTGTGAGGAAAGAGGACAGAGAAGTGCAAAGCAGTTCATGCAACTCTTTTACCGATACACGGTATTACTCACTCACACCACCTTTACATCAGCATCTTTCTCCTGGATTATCTGTTTAAATATAACCTCAAAAAAATAACATAGAGGGACCCACGGTAATTTTCTCAAACAACCATTACGCAATCGTATTAGGATTGTTGCTCCTACTCAAACTTTCAGTATTTCCAGAAAATAAATCAGCACTTTTTAATTGTACTACCTTAACTTTGCTGGCAGAAACACATTTGATTCTTTGAGACAGATGAAAATGAAGTGCTCTCTCCAGGCAAGAATTCCTTCTATCTGGCACGCTAACACTTCATCCTTTTTAATTATTCCACAGGTGGTTGCCTTGGAAACTGCCAAGTAGCTCTTGGATTTGAGCGATCCAGCATGAGAAAGTAACAAGCCTTTGTAGCCACGGCGCTCGGTTCCACGTCGGCTGCAGCAGCAAGGCTGTGAAAACCTGAAAGAGACAGTTAAAATTAACCAAGATTAACGATATTGCTCCATTCCACAAAAATAAAATCCAGTGAATGTCGGTAGCTCCTTAATAAGGGATACAAACCAGGCTTCAGGGAAGCAGTGCTTGTGCAGCTTCCCAGCACAGCACACAGTTTCACCTTCGGGAGGACAGCATTAAAACGTTGATGCTGAAGGAATTCACGAGCTCAGCTTTCAAGATCAAGGAATACGAGATTCTCCTCAGCTTCAGTAGAGACCTTCCTCAGTGTCTGGTCAAACTGCCTGAAATTCAGTGCTATTGTTTTACTTTGCATAAAAATAGAGGAACTATAAATAGCTCTCATCACGAATGCTGAATCATTGTGTTTTGTGTCATATGGCAAAGTGCTTCAAACTTCATTTAGCCTTTAAAACTAGGAAAGTTTTGTTTGATCAAAACACAGTTAAAAGCTTAGCAATGCATCTAATTCTCCATTCCTACAGCTGTCTTAAAAGTACAGAAATTTTTCTTTTCCTTTTCTGATTTCTCATTATTTCAGAAGCTGACCACTGGCACTATGCAAAAAAAGCAACAAAACACCATCACAAAACCAAGACAAAGCAAAACCAAATTTTATTTTCTGTCACTGGCACAAATTATGAATTTCCGTTCTTCAGAAACCTTCTTAGTTTTCTCATGTTCACTTTGCTAACAACAAGTAGGTTAACAGTAAGCCTTAAAATAGCAACTTTCACTAAAACTATCCATCACACGAATGGTCACTCCTGCATCCAGAGGCTCTCACAAAAGATGGGGAAGGTCTATTAGTAGGTCCATGCTGACAAGGATTCCTCAAGACCTCGCTCACACTTGAATATTTCCATGTGCAGTATGAACAAACTGCCTGGCCGGACCTCAAGTCAGACAGCACCCTGGAGGTGGATTTGCCTGCACCTTTCCGTAACGAGACACCTAAAAGCCACAAGAATACATTTGTTAACAGCTGAGTTTTACTAGAAAAAACTAGACTAAATTTATTTCACAAGGGAAAAAAACTCAAGTGAAATAACAGGAATGAAAGGGTTTATGAGCAACCTCTCCAGTGCCCGCTTTGTCCTTCCCGGGCAGGTCCTCTCCTTCAGGCTTGCTCTCAGCCCAGCGACTGAGTCCATTTCTGACTTGTAGAAATGATCACATAGCCCACTTTGCTCCCAAGGGGAAAACCCAAACCTGTTTATGTGTCTATCCCCCCCATTTCACAGTCCTCCCTCCTCTACCCCTCCCAGTCCTCCCTTCCAGCACTCCGCTCCCAACAGGCACTTCCCCAGTCACAGCGAATCGCAGAACCACTCAAAAGTCATCTTCCAACTTCCTGAATAACCACTAAATTCCACCAAGGCCTTCACTCTCTCCTGCCTTCTTGAATCACTTGCTTGACTGAAAATTAGAACAAGAAACAATTTTTTTTCCTCTCCCTTTTCCCTTGCCCCCCACAGACACACACATCGTCCTACCCAGGTACCTCCTGCCTGGTGGGTTCTGTATTTTCTCCCTGCATCCTTATGAACCTGCCCCTTCATGAGCACGGGTTCTGAAAGAGGAGCTGACAAAAACACGCATTTTCTTTCCCTTCTTCCCCAGCAGATCCTATTTAATCGTTTCCGAATGCAGCTTGAGAGGAACGTGAGTTTTCTCAACTCCCTCGTCCCACCAGCCCAGGAGACACACTTGCCACCGACCTCCATCCTCTGGAGAGAACCCTCCTGCCACCCTCTCAGTCCTTCAGGTTTGCTCTGGTTCGCAGCTCGCAGGGATTCTCCTGCAGACGTGGCATGTCAAAACACTGCATTTCCCCTGTTCCTCCTCTTCATAATGACAGATACCATCCCCTGCACGTCTTGTTAATGCCAGGGAAAACCCTTCTCTTGCCCAGTTGTCTCCAGTGTCTCTGTCAGACGGAGTCTCCAAAGCCTCAGAATGACCTTTCCATCACAAACGGCTGCATTTCTTTTATGGAAAAATAGATTATTTTTTTTTTTTCCCCTGTCTCAAGTATCTTGACACTACTCTCAAGTACATCTTGTGATTTTACTTTATTTACTGCTTCTTACAGGGCAAAAAGAAGAACCTAATCCATAATGTCAACTCCCAGTGTTAATTCCTCGTTGTTCCAGCCCGAACGTGG
This sequence comes from Apaloderma vittatum, assembly GCF_000703405.1. NCBI lineage: Eukaryota > Metazoa > Chordata > Aves > Trogoniformes > Trogonidae > Apaloderma > Apaloderma vittatum. The sequence goes on from NW_009725676.1 coordinate 15,639, forward strand.
TACGTGACCAGTTCCCCGGTGTCAGTCCTTTTAACCTGCCATGACGGTTCCAAACTCAAGTCATCCCGTTCTCAACAGGCACTATAATGCCTCCCGTTTCCACGTGCCTCATTCTCCAAGCAGTACCATCCTCAGATTATTTCAAAGGTCATGTTGCAAAGCTTCTACCTTGATTTAAATCCTACACCTTTCTAAAGGCATCTCTCAATAAGCTGACCGGAGTCTCCACCTGTAGTACATCTTTGTCCTACTCTCATCCAATAGCAAGTAACTAATTTCAAAGACTCTAAGAGAGGTCTTGATAGTTTTGTCTCGAAAATATACATACGAAACCTTTGTAAAATGTATTTATGTTAAACATATTCATTTCAACGCATACTCTTCAGCTATTCTGGTATCTGTCAGCAACCCCACCTGTGCAGTGGCTTATCTTTGCCATGTTCCTCCTGCTGGAGCTTCCCAGTCCAGGTTCAGCGCCTGCCTATCTAGTGACCCCCCTTGGTTCCGGGGCTCACAGACCATCCTGCTGCTTCCTACAGATAACGGAGCATGAGATGCATTAGAGCCATGAGATCAAATCTAATGCCTGACTGTGATTTCTTTTAGGTTCTGTAACATTCATCCCTCTCCAGTGCTACAAAGACACCCGGATCAACAAGGAGCTCCCCCTGTTGAGCTTTTAGCCAAGCCTTGGAAGAAGGACGTCACACTCTCTGCAGCACGTTCCTAGACTTGAGGGTATGTTTCTGTGCTACTGTCTTTTCAAAATATGAATAAAATAAAGCCTTCTGTCTCAGTCTTCAGGGGACAGATGTCTTTGCTTGCTTCTAACTTCAGCCCCTGAGCTCAGGGCTGCCTTCAGATTCACATCTCATCTCTACCACCACTGTTACGAGACCCCAAGTGCTTAGAGGAGCTACCTGCACTCTTCTCCCGAGTGAGCACCATCAAAATACTGAAAGCGCTCTGAGCTCCAGAGCTTGGTGTTACTACACCAAAAAGACACTGAATATGGAACTCTTGAACAGTAAAATTAAAAGCAATGTGAATAAAAGACTTAAGTAACTCCTCTAGTCCACTGTGGTGGGTTTTTTTTGGTTTTTTTTTGTTTGTTTTTAAGGCTTGCTCTCAATCCATTAACAGCCTCGTTTTGCATAATCCCCAAGCACTCCTGAAGGAAAGTCTTTGTTGCCGTGTTTGGGCATTTAGCGAGATTGCTCCATTTTCTCCTCTCAGTCTCCACTCCTGACGGAGGCTTCTTTCGGATCAGTCTCTTCCTCGGAAAAGCTGCCCCTTGGAAATAGGCTCAGATGCTCCGAGGGAAGGTAAAACCCTCCCTCCTACCAGAGCCTTGCACCTGCCTGAGAACACAGCAACCAGGAGAGCACAACCGGGAACCTTCCCCCCACCGCAGCCAGCAAAGACACAAGTGATTTAAACACCGCTCCTGACACACACCCTACACTCAGGCTTTCAGAAAGGTCCAAGGAGGGCCAGAGTGCCAAAACCTTGATTAACCAGTTCCGAGCTCTTAATTCTCTTTTAACTCCATGGAAATTCTTGTTTAGTTTTTGTCAGTAAGGTACATTCAAGCTACGATCATGCTTCTCAGCTCCAAGTTCTTTGTTCTCTTCCTGGTTTTGCCCACAGCTGAACCAACAGGTTTGGAAAACTTAATGCCCACTGCTTCTAGAACTGCGCTTTCTCTTAGTCACAGCTTCTTTGCTCTTAAAAGAAATGGTCAGAATTTGCTACGCACAAAACTGATGCACAACCACATTCTTTAGTGAACTAGAAAGTTGATGTTTTCTTGATAATTGAACTCGTAGCATCTAAAGGCACACAGCTAGCTTTTACCAAGTGCTTTTACCATTAATTTAATATTTTCAAAGTTTTAAAAATATATATATTGTAGTCATATATGCAAGAGCAGAGAGGCACTGTAGTGAGAGAGAGCCTCACCATCCTCTCAGGAAAATAAAGTTAAAGCCTCTCAGTGACTATCTAAAGGAGGCACACAGCTAGCTTTTACCATTAATTTAATATTTTCAAAGTTTTAAAAATATATATATTGTAGATCATATATGCAAGAGCAGAGAGGCACTGTAGTGAGAGAGAGCCTCACCATCCTCTCAGGAAAATAAAGTTAAAGCCTCTCAGTGACTCCAAAGACACTTGAGTAAGGTTCCAGAAGCGATTCATCACTTGAGATTCTTTCTAAAATGAAAAAAAAAAAAAAAATAAAAAAAAAAAATCTATTTCAGTGCTGTTCACGGATCTTCCCCTCTTATACCCTTTATTTTCCACCTAAAAAGAAGTTAAATGGTATTTCAGCAACACGTGTCAAACCTTTCCTGAGAAAGCTTGTAAATAATTTTCTGTGTTTTACTATTTGAAATATAATACGGGGAAAACAGCACCGATCTTCTGAAAACTTGAAGGGCTGGCGAGAATCTCACCTCTGCACGCAGGAAGAAAAGACCCTACGTGGAGAAGAAAATTACTTGCTCTTTACTGTGGTGGTTTTTGCAGGTTTACTTGCAAGTGTTTGTTAAATAAAAAGGGGTCTCTCTTCAATTGTTTCGAAGTATCGAAATCAGACTGCAACCCCTTCTTTAAGCTATCCCAGCTCCAATGAAGATCCTCACAACTTTGCTACTTTACAGCTTTGCCAGGCTACTACATACCTGCGCAACAAATACTGAAATGAACAGGAAAGAACAGAAAAGACACCTTTTTTCATCTTCAAGAAAAGCCTAAAGCGAGAGTTTTAAATGAGAAATATGGGAATTTCCCCTAGAAAATTGCAGGTGGCTAGAAAACTTTTACCCAGTCAACTTCCACAGATTTGACAACAGAATTATGCAAAATAGATGTAAAAAGAATGATGGGGACACAGGACATTTTGCCTGGGACATGACACGTGCCAACTGGCAATGTCAGGAAGTGGAATGAGAAGACAGAGAACAAAGCTGGGAGACTTTTTAGTCTTAAGTAAAAGTAGGTTTTGCTCTGTGCTGCCGGAAGAGACATGGAATCCGCATGTTGAATATGAAGAAATGGTGACTATATGCTTCATCCATTCAGCACCGATGCCTAAACGATACTGGAATCTTTTGGGAAGAAAATACTGCCTCATTTTGTATCACAGCTTTCACTTCAATAAGAGTCACCGGTAAACTTAAATGCAAACAAAAAAATAATAAATTTTGACAGCAAAAACCAACCCAACAACAATCAGTCAACACTTTCAGCAGTATCTGGAGGAGACTTTTTTCCTTATATAAAGGAAAACATCAGTACATGATGCCCCAGAAGACCAGTGTATATTCTGACTTGCCCCAAAAGACCGGCAGATATTCTAACATTCCGTTTCACAGCCACACACATGTGCACAGGGACAAATTTCACCGGGTTTTGTGGTGACGGCCTAAGTTTGGAGCCATTCCCATGCCCAGACTGGACAACCTTGTCTTGCTGAGCTTGAATTGTTCCTGTGCTCTTGCTCTTCAGAGCTCCAGCTCTTTCCTCCCGTCTCAGCAAACCGCACGCTCCGTCAGACTAGGCAGAAAGACAGACAAGTAGCATCATGTACATCTCTCTCTCTGATTTGTAAAGGTTGATGATGCTCTCTTCTTACTAAAAAGCAGGATGGAGTATTCAAAACATGACAGCTGGCACAGAGCTTTCCTGCCAAATGCTCTTGAAAGAGAAACAAACATTCAGCAGAGACAAAGGAAAAGAAATTATTTACCCTGAAGCTCACCTGGTTTAGTATTAGATATTGTTCAACAGCTACATCTGAAGACATCCTATTAATTATTAATTTGTATCTTTAAGACTGAGTTTATTTTTTTTAAAAAATGCTAAAAACAGTCCTCACATACTGGGAATTTCTGCTTTTAACCTGCTAACACTGAGACTAACTTGCTTCTTATAAGCCCTCTAGTAAAACAGTCCAAAGCCTTTTTCCCCGAGTGTTAGTTGCCAATACGTACAAGACAAATACTGAAAATTTATCACAAAAATAAATAACACCTTGACAATATCTGCTTCTGAACAGCTTTTGCTACAACAACTAACTGCCCTTTTTCGATTCCAGTGCTGATGGTTGTGAGGCCGGGATGTTAACACCGTGAGGACAAAGCCACGAGCGCGGAGACACGCTGCTGGCTGCAGAGCAACACAAGCCACCATCACAGCATCGTTATTTCTACCAGAAAACAACCAAGAACCAACAGCTGAAAGTAACTCTGCTGTCTGACCACCTGCTGTGGGGACAGCCACCTTCACACCCCGTCCTCAGCCCCGACTGTTCATCCCTGTTCCACCTTCGCACCGTGCTGTGAACTAGAGCTTGGTGCTGACCCCGGCCAAATGCGATGTTGCTGGTTCTGCGGCGGGTTTGCCGTACAGCTGGAGAAAGATCAGGCCAGGAGCAGGGACCGGAGCTCCAGCCCTGCCAGCTGGCACCAAAGCAGGAACAAGCGACTGGGGGGGAAGCTGACTTGCTCCTTTCAGCAGCTCTGCCAGTTTATGCCAGCTTCAAATTCCCATGAAACAATAGGAAACGCAAAACTGGACGTATTCAAATTCAAAAAGCAGTAAAATACACCAAAAAAGAAGAAAGCACAGACTGTTTGACCAATCGACCAAAATACTGAGAGATGTTAAATTCTCATTTCTAAGCAACTTCAAAATAAGACAGCATGCTTTTCTGGAAAAGATTTTCAACAAATGCCTGTTAATTTTTCAGTCAAACATGAGCTGCTGAGCTCCAAACAGGGAGTAACAGTTACATGTAATGACGCGCAATACCCTAAATGTCAGACTAAATTATCTAACAGTTCCTTCTGCCCGGTATCTTTGCAACGCACACGTATTTTTGTTCTCTCCCTGGCTGTGTGAGATCAGCACGCTTTAACAGTTGGAAGCAACAGAGTCAAATTTAATGATATCCCTTGCTTGGAACACGTCCAGGGGTTGAATTCGATTTCTTCGCGTAGAAACAAGAAGCTCTAACACTTGATCTAGAATTCGTACCTTGTTAGCAGGGAAGCAGCAGAAGTCTCGCTCGTTCCTGCTCCCAAGCTGGCGGCGAGGGAGAAGGAGCCGTGCTGTGCTACAACTGGTTACCGACCTCGTCAAAACTCTCAGCTGCGAACGCAGCGAATGATAATTTTGCCTGCCACAAGCAGACAGCCTCAGCGAGCAGGAATCTTCACGTTCAGAAGCACTAAGTAGGAGGGTCAAATTAAAAATCTCGGTTTTCTGCATCTTTCTTCATGCTTCAGTATGTCACGGGTGAAGGAAGATGCTTTCTCTCTGCCTCATGTATAGTATTTCATCCTTTTCAAAGAAGAAAAAAAAAAAATCTATACATTTACAAGATGTGTAGAACTTGGCAGCGTTTCCCAACTGCTGAGTGACTAGGATGAGTTCACTTAACATGATTTTGAAATAAATGTATTATTTTACGTATCTAAGCCTATACATTTTGCTAGGCAGTGAAAGATGGAAGAGATGATTCAGTGCATGGCCTGAAGAGTGTGGCCTACTGCCAGGGCCCACACATACTTAGTCTCTTTTTTTCAGCCTCTGTCATATACACACACCCCCAGGAAGAAAAAAAAAAACCACAACAATCCGTTCAGGGCAACTAGGAGCATTTTTCCAGTGCTGCCAACTTCTGCCAAAATTCTGTTTTCATTTTAAAATAAGATTACGCTCATTTAACCACAAGAGAGTTAACGTGCAGAGTAACATCTGTCTGAGAAGCAGAAACAGAGCACGCAGGTACAGCGCAGGGAACTAGGATTCTCTCAAAGATCTCTCCTGTTTTCTGTGTGACCGGTGCCTCTCAGCAAAGTGAAATTAAATCAGCATCATTTTTAAATCCAACACAGAGACAGAATATGGATCGGAGGAGTGTGGGCAGGTAGTGGGGAGAAGAGTCGTCGATACACAGGATGTGAAAGGAGCGCTGGAAGATAAAAAAATCATCACTCGCCACAACCCAACTGCTGTTTGGCATAACGCACCCTGAACAGCACGTCCTGTAAAGGAACACACCGCACAGAAAACACCTGAAGCATCAGGAGCCTTTGAAGTTCCATCACACTTTCCCCAAATTCACATCCTCTGGCCTAAATTGGCTTTTTCAAGCGGCTCAGTTGTAGCACTCCAGACACAAGCTCCTCAGCAGAACGAGCTGCCCGGAGCTCACGCTGGAGGTAAATCAGTGTAATGTGAGAATTCAGTGCTGCCCAACTCCTTATCCTCTCGTTCATGTTGTCCAATGAGGTCTCACAGAGAAAGGCTTTCAGTGCTGCTCCTAAAAACCCGACAGGAGGCGTTCCGCTGTTTCAGGAAGAGGACACCTGAAATTACCAACCTCCAGTAAATGCACAGAAAATATTAAGAGATACCAGCACCCAAAGGGCTACAGAGAGACAATTTTCCTGTTTAGTTCTAGCACCAGTCACACAACAGTTTAAGAATGAAACTGAGCTAGCTAGGGGACAAGTGGCAGCCTACTCATGTGACAGGCAATTCAGCACGGGACAATTTGTTAGGCTGAGAAACACAACAAACCCAACCGTTTTCAGCTTGGGCTGATTTGGTTCTATCATGGACACAAGCTAAAACCAGCTTGGGAATCCAAGGGGAGCACTGCAGACACTGCTCTCGCTGCTGAGTAAACACAGAAGAGAGGTCAGAGGCATAAATCAACTCATAGCCAGTAGGGAACTCTCTGGGTACTAATCACACCGAGATACACATTTAGGGATAAACTGAGTAAGTCTTTGTAAATGGATATATGTGGTGTTGTGCTTTTTTGTCCCTAAAAAAAGAAAACTGCTCTTCTGTTTTAAAAGCCAGATCCAAGTAGCTCACTGTAAAAAAGATTCCCCCTTGCTGAACGCTGACGGTGCGCTGCTGGGACGCAGGAATTCTGAACCGCGGCCGCCCCTCCACTGCAGCCTTTACGGTCCAAATAATTCAAAGGTCAAGAAGGAATGTACGCAGAAAACAAAAGACATCCACTCTTACGCATCAGAGTAGTATGTTTACTTGATTAGTCACAAAGAAGTTAATTTGCCCCCTTGAATAATTGAAAATACCTTCAACTACTCCAGTCTTCCCTTTGCTACGCAATAATTACAGGCCTGAATCAGTCCCACAAGAGAAACTCGTTTCTAACCACAACTAAGGCAGGAGCGTTGCAAGATCTGGTTGCGGAAAAATAAGGAATTACACTGATTTAAATAAAGCTATGAAATTACTGTTATTAAGAGTAGCTGCAAACTCACATAAATTTACTAAAGCAGAAAGTATCAGCATTTAAAAAGATTTCTAGAGAAATTCCCTGCAAAACCATTCCATTTGAAACAAATCACGCCCTCATGTAAGCAGTGAAATAAATTGTATTCTACTATTATAAGAGTATTAAGCTAACCCAATCTTCCTTTACATAAGTTGCCAAGAGAATGCTTTTCCTTTTAATCTTTTGTGATTTCAAGAAAAAAAACATCTTCAAAAACTGTCTCTGCTAGAACTGGGAGTCTCTAAAGTATGACCAGTAATCTCCAATCAGCAAAGCATAATTTTCTATCCCTAAAAATGCAGAGATAAAAATATTTTAAATGAAGTACAAAAGTTTAAAAAAAAATAAATAAATCACAGTAGTCATGACAACCCCATTCCGTTTCCTTCTGCTCACCCGTGTCATCGATATAAACCTAAAATAATCCACGGTAATTAAACTACCAGCAAGAGACATCTACTTGTGCAGAAAATAGTTCTGGAAGAGCAACCACCAGGAAGAGCAGGTCAAGGGAAGCGATTCTCCCCCTCTGCTCTGCTCTCGTGAGGTCCCACCTGCAGTTCTGTTCCAGCTCCGGGCCCCCAACACAAGGGCAAGGACCTGTTGGAGCAAGTCCAGAGGAAACCCCAAAGATGCTCAGAGGGCTGGAGCAAGCCCCTGTGAGGACAGGGTACGGGAGCTGGGGCTGTTCAGCCTGGAGAAGAGTCCCCAAGGGGAGACCTTAGAGCGCCTCCCAGTGCTTCAAGGGGCGACAGGAAAGCTGGGGAGGGACTCTGTACCAGGGAGTGTACGACAGGATATGGGGCAACAGTTTCGAACTGAAAGAGGGAGATGGAAATGAGACATTAGGAAGAAAATCTTTTCTGTGAGGCTGGTGAGACCCTGGCACAAGCTGCCCAGAGAAGTTCTGGATGCCTCATGCCTTGAAGTGCTCAAGGCCAGGTCGGACGGGGCTTGGAGCAACCTGGTCTGGCGGGAGGTGTCCCTGCCCATGGCAGGGGGTTGGAACCAGATGACCTTTGAGGCCCTTTCCAACCCAAACCACTCTGTGATTCTATGAAATATCAGCACGGTCGGAGATGCACCACCCAGTGAAGAAGTATTTGCTTCTTGGGAACACCTGAAGCAGATCCTTTGCACAAATCCCAGCAGAACTACAGCAATTCTGGCACGAAAAGACAAGGAATCCCACGTTGCACACTATACCTGCACAAACCCATGTCCCTCTTTCATCAAATGTCTTGGGTGCTGGGGGAGGTCCCTGCTGACTGGAAGATAAATTTATAGGAAGGTTTAGATGCGCACCAATTTCACCAGTGTGAGTCCATTTTTTTTTTTTCCTATTCTTTCAACAGCAGGCAGCATTTTCAGAGATGGCAAAGTCATTTGGGAACATCAGAAAACAGTCCATCTCTTTAACAAGTCCATATGAGTATTTTCAGACCAGCAGTCAACTGCACTGCAGAGTCTCATCACAAGAAGACAATAAAACTCATTATCTTTGGGATTTTAACTGCAGAGTGACCAAGGTAGCACTGTCCCCTCTGCTACGTATTTAGAGTTTAACAATACAGACTAATTTTATTCAAGCCCAGTACAGTACAGACCAGTCAGCCTTACCTCTGTGCCAGGTAAAAACATGGAACAGATTCTCCTGGCAGCTGTACTAAGGCACATAAAAAGTAATCAAGCGGTTGGTGACAGCCAAGATGGCTTCACTAGGGGCAAGTCGTGTCTGACTAATTTAGTGGCCTCCTGCGACAAAGCTACAGCACTGGCTGACATGGGA
>NW_009725677.1:0-44105 GCF_000703405.1 Apaloderma vittatum
TCGCGCAGCGGGGCTGCCCTCAGCGCGCGCTGCCCAGCGCCAAGTGCGAGCCGCCTGCGATACCTGACCTGTGTTGTGAACCCCCTTGTCTGCAGAGCCCTCTGAGGCTCCGCAGAACCTGAGCCCTGCTCCGGTTTAGCTTCCCTTCCTTTGGAATTTATCTGGAGCAAACAGCGTGTCCAATGTGGGCTGGAGAGATACAGAACTTGCCCTTTTTTTTGGTTTTGGTTTTGGTTTTTTTTGTTCTTCCTCCCCTCAGAGAAAAGTGATTCTGCCCCCCTGCTCTGCCCTGGTGAGGCCTCACCTGAGTGCTGCGTCCAGCTCGAGCCCTCAACACAGGACAGACATGGAGCTGTTGAAGCGAGTCCAGAGGAGGCCACAAAGGTGATCAGAGGGCTGGAACACCTACAGACAGGCCGAGAGAGCTGGGCTCCTGTCTGGAGAAGAAAAGACTCCGGGGAGACCTTTTAGTGGCCTTCCAATACCCAGAGGGGACCTACAAGAAAGCTGGGGAGGGACTGTACACAAAGGCATATAGCGCCGGGCCGAGGGGTAATGTTTTTTAACTAGAGCAGGGTAGATTTATATTAGACATTATGAAGAAGTTCTTCTCTATAAGGGTGATGAAACACTGGCACAGGTTGCCCAGAGAGGTGGTGGAGGCTCCATCCATGGATACATTCAAGGTCAGTTTGAAAGAGGCTCTGAGCAACCTGATCTAGTTAGAGATGTCGCTGCTCACTGCACGGGGGTTGGAGTAGATGACCTTTAAAGGTACCGTCCAGCCCAGCGCACTTGAGGATTCTGTGATTTCTAAGAATAGAATCGTAGAATCATTTAGGCTGGAAAAAAGATCCTTAAGATCATAGAGGTCAGGCATTAAGTCCACCACAAATAGTCCTCTTACTCTTCTTTAGCTTTACATAGTTCACTAAATCTTCTCTATTACGTAAGCATTGTATTTTTAGTCACACTGAGTTTTCAAATTTTAGAGAGGGTGAAATTTTTAATTAGATCTAAAAGTAGGAAATTTGAGGATTACTATTTGCAACCTAATCTGAATGGAACTATGTATCATTAAGTATCTTGCTGAACCAAGAGTCAACACTCAAAAACTAAATATTTTGTTGAACCAAGACTCAAGTGCTGAAGTGTCACACCATCTGAAACATGAACTTACATCCACTGTATTGTTTTCAGTATTTATATAAAAAAGTCAAATGTAATGATCCATGATATAACAATGTAATTAAATAATTACCTAAAAATGCGAGCGTCTTTTTAGGAAGTTATACCTCACTGCTATTGTTGATCAGATAACTAGGGAGTAACTTTAGCTGATGGGTGGTCTTAAGAATATTAATATTAAAAGATAAAATCAAAGTATAGAAGCAGATAGAATGAAATTGGTTGACCTCCCACTCTGTTTAGAGAAGGATTTTGTTTCAGTAGAAGCTAGCTTTTTTAAGACCGTGACAGATTTTGGCTATCTCAACAGGCAAACAGTTTGTGGGCAGAGGTATGACAAACTTCCACAGATGTTTAAAAAAGCCTTCTGGTTCACCTGAGGTTTCATATTAAACTTATTGTGTAGAGTAGTGAGGTGTGCAAGCACAAATAAATATCTCAAACCTTTTTCCATAAGTCACGCAGCTGTACTTCGGGGCTTCTGCAACGGAAACAGATTATTTTCACATAAAGAGAGGTTGTACCATAAAATCTGTGAGCCATGGAAGTTCATGCAGCAGTGAATATTATAGAGCAATGATTAAGATAACACAGAGAAAGAAAATGTTATTGGATAATGCCTATCATGTGTTTCCTGGATCTGTTGAGCACCACTTTAGTGTTTATTTTTCAAACTTGTTATTTGTTATTCAGCATCTATAGGTAACATAAATGGTGTGTTTTCAGAAGTTAGAGCACTTACCACTGAAAATCAGGTTCAGCTTTGTGGTGCCAGCTTTCTTTTTGGTTTCTTTTCTGTTAGATGTGTCTAATATTTATTATTTATTTAGAGAATTAGTTAGCCCTTTTAAAGTTATATGAAACTTTGTGTGGAAGGTGAAATAGAGGTACTATGATTATGAGCGTGAATGTTTAATTTTAGGACATAAAATTTGGCCCAGAACTTTTTTCGTAGCCAAGTGCAAAGGAGAAATAGAAGGGAGACAGGCTAGTCTTGATGGCCATAGTCTTGAAGAATATTGTTTATTTCTAGTATTAACAGTAGATTTTATGTTCAGGGCATAGTATTGACTTGCTATTAATTTATCTGAATAAAGCATCTGTACAATAGCTGTGGTAGCTATTGAAAGGTAATTAGTTAAGTCTTAATTTCTGTCTGTGGCTGAGATGTGAGGTTGTTGGAAAATAATTCTGGAAACACTATGGCCTTGAAAAGATAGTGACAGAGCTCTGCATCTTGTGCTTGCAAGAGACTTCAAATTCATAGATGTTTTGTATTTTTGCATCTGGGACCTGGAGCAGGCAGTCACATTTTTAAGAGCTAAAGGGTATTTCTGGCAGTCTACAAGACCATCAAGAGTGAATCCCTTTCCTGACTATGAGCCTAAATTGTTAATCTATTATATTGTGAGTTATTGCCTAATACTTTATTTTTAGATAGTTGATGTTAAATACACAGTCATCTGAGTGTGACACTGCTGCAGGGAAACCATAAAGACTGTGGAAATTCATACATATTATAAGACTACAAGAAGTAGATTTCATTCACCATAGATCAGTGAACTTTTAAGTGTAAAGCCTGGCATAGAATAACTCTTGCATTATTTCTTATGTGCATAATTTGATATTTGGTTAGTGTCTCAAAACCCAAATGCATCTGATTTAAAAATATTAAAAGGACTTTAAATAGTAATAATTAAGCTTTCAAAGTCCTGCAGTATCATTTGATAATGGTGATTTAAAGTAAATGGTATTGTCCTAATTCCCTTCTAATAGATAGAAACATCTATGAACAATTTAAAAAAGCGTTGTATGCAGATAGCATGAAATTTCTAATATAATGGATAAATACAATTCTGAGAATTTTGTTTCTTGTTAAATGCATGATTCACTTTCTGGGAAAGTTCATCAGTATTTGCTTTGTTTATTTGTTTGTTTTTGTTGTGGGTGGGGTTTTTTTCCTCTAAATCACTCTGCAAGTAAAATGCCAGAATATTTGCAAAAAAAATAGTTCAAAGCCCTGAGCATAGATAGAGTAAATCTTTTAGCGATTGAGGATTTTAGATATAATATTCTTCTGCAGATCTATTGCAGTGTGTTTATATTTACTTATTGATGTAACTTCTCCTTTAAAGACAGTGTTCAGTGATTAGGGGCATGCGTGGTAGCAGTAATTGAGAGAGGAAGGCATACATTCTAATAATCGACATAGTGTCATATTTCACAAGATTTGGATTCTTTTAAGAGGGAATAGATAGACTTCTCTAAGGGACTGGATAGGCAAAGCAGGTAAAGGACTCACAGTTGCTGCTACTCTGACACAGCAGTGTACAAAGGATGTAGTTTGACACGGTAGTTGAAGTGACCACTGATCCTGAAGGTGCTACCTGGTGCCATGTCTGGTAGTGATGTTGGCAGAAGTCTGTAGGGTGCCTGGGTAGAGGTAAGTATTGAAAAGTATTTGAAGTTAGCACATTTACAAATAATTCACAGCAGTTAAATACAAGGAGGGCTGTTTGTATCCCTGACTGTCTCTTCAGGGCACATTATCCTATCAGTCTTCCTTTCTCTATAACCCTGCATTCCATTTCACTTTTCTTTGCCATTTTTTCAGATGCCTAATCTTTTCCCATCAGCCTGCCTCAGGCTTTTTACTCTTCTGTCCTGTCTTTTTCACTTTGTCCATGGATGAGGAGCTCAGAAGGAGATGGCAGTACTCTCTTCTGGAATAAATAGGAAAGATTTTAATATAATAATAACAAAAATAACAAAAAACAGGAAGACAGGTTAGAGAGGAGCCTTCTCCTTATAATTTCTCCATGATCGGAAGAAAATGCAAGGGCTAGCCTTGCTCTGCATTCTTTCCTCAAATTTTCAGAAGGTAGTACAAAATTTACACAAACCATATTTTTCTTTTGTTCCCAGGGTGGATGGAGTGTAGGAACTGTACTCGTGCTCAAAAGCTGTTAGTTGTAGCTGAATAAAATTGATCAAATCAAGTAGTCTGTGAAAATTAACCAATTTTGCACTGTTGCAATAGCTGGCTTGCTTATGATTTGCAGAGAGCAAAGCTACTTAATGGCCATAACTTGTTTTAGGATGTGGGCCCCAATGTTACTTGGACACAAAATGTTAAATCGTGGAGGGCATAAAAACTTATTCTCACATTTTATTTCCATATTTGGAAAAAATGTCTGTTTCTTTTTCAACTCAGGAATATGAGTTTTGTTCACAGTGTCTTCTGTTACTGTGGCAGGGATGAGTTTCAAAGTCTTATTTTTATTCCATATGTATTCCACATACACCATTAACAAAGTAAAATTAGGCAATAACGTTTATCAATTTATTTTGAAGTTTGAATTAATGATGTGGAAACGCTGAGCTTTTCTTTCTATTTGGTCTCTTCTGATTTTGCCTTTTTTTTGTGTTGAACCGGTACAACTATTCATTAAAATAACAAAGACTAAAGCTGTCACAACCGATTTAAAGCCTTGTTTTGAGCAAGAGAGAACGCGTGTGTAAATTGCGGCACTTGTTTTTCTGTGTTATGAGCCTGCCGTTGCTTTCTCCACTAGTTGAGGCTCCGGTACTTCAAATGCTTCTTTTTTCATACGTATATAAAAACGTACCTCCAGCCCATCAAACTATTTCCTGGGGAAGCTGTGGTTCACAACAGCGTGACCGAGTTAGTGTTGTAATATGGAAATGAAAGGAAAGCAGGAGCCGAGCTGTTTGCGAAACATTGGCACAACGAGGGATTACCCTGTCTCATTTTCCCCGACCCACATTCTTCTGAAATGACGCTTCCAGTGAGAGTCCCCACCCAGGCAGTCCTTCTCCCAGATGAGGTAAAGGAAGCCACCATCAAGCTGAGCTAGAAGCTGTTTTAGGCTTCGCGTTGGAAGCCTCTCTTCATTACATCACACCTGGCCGTCTTTCAGAGATTAATGAATGGCATCTTGCTGCTTTTAATATATCACAGGGCTTTAGTTTACATTGACGATGGAATCATAAATTCCCTGAGCTGCGAACTACACCTTAAGGACTCGCATGGAGTTCTAAGAAGGCAAGGAAAAGAAATGACTATGAGCTAGGGAGTGTGCCAGTTTTGAGAAAAACCTGCAGATTTTCTAGGACATTAGGTTTCAAAAGAAGGATTATAAGCAGACTAAACAGAGTAGAAGTCATAAAAATTTAAAGACATCACAAAAATAAGATCCTTTTTAGGTATGACAGAATGCTAAAGGAAATTTATACTGAATTATACCACCCAAGCAGACCCATTAATTAACGTAATGAGAAAATATGTTCCATTTCCATGGACCTAAGCATGTCAGGAAGAATTTGACACTTTTTAAAGGGCGAGAGGTGAAAACATGCACCTCACCACTCCTGAAATTCTCAGATTTTAGCTTATCTATTCACATTTATGTTTGGGCTGCTGGGGCATTTGGATCCATACTAATCAGGAGGGAGGAAGAAACTATTACTCTAATTGGCCCATATGCATGAAAAAATGTAAACATGTTTTGTACTTTTATACCTTGTATCTTGAACATTGGAGAGATTATCATATCACACTAGGAAATCGTGAGTGAAAAGAAGGTTTTTATTGTCAAGATACAATTCTGAAAATGATTTATGTATGAAACTTCTAAATCCATAAGCAGATGCTATGTGTTCATTCCACGGCTTATACTTCTGAAGCTGGCAAGTAGGACAATTTGCAGGATCAGGAAATAAAAGCCAGACTTTCAAGGTTGTTCAGACATCATTTTTCCGTGCAAATGATTTTAGAAATCAGGTTCTAATTTATTTTCTCAGAGTTTTATTCCATTCCTGTTATTAAAATATTTCTCTGCATATTGCTTGGAAATTCCTATGGTAATCCATTGATAGAAGCAAACTGAAAAATTAGTTTGATCCTTAATTTTTTTTCTGGTGCAAAAGAACTGCTGGGACACGTTCTTTCATTTAATGTATGTGATGTAGTGGGCACCTGAAATTAAGAATGGGATATTGTAGGTAGCAACTTCTGCAACGTGTCATGTAATTTTTTCATTTGGATAGCAGCTCCCAGATGCTTCCATTCATGTTGATTTGAATAATTTTTGATAGATGTGACTACCCTCTGCAGATATATGCTTAGAGTTAGTGTATTGATCTATCTATATTCAAATAAGGCATCGCTGTATTGTATTTTTAAAAAAGCATGGTTTATACATGCGTAGATGATGCTGAACTATTTCCTAGATTACAAATAAATACAAATTTTAGGCACACCAAAATTTAGGAGCTAGTTGCACTTGTGCACTTAAGTGTGCACATCTGATACAGTTCAGTTAATTCTTTGATTTTTTTTTTGATTAAACTTTATGTTTCTTTTCACTTGTTGGTGGCAGGGAATGGGCCTGCAGATCCCTTTTCTTTTTTGTGCTAAGCAGCTTACATGTTGTGTGTGCAAAAGTGCACTGTAGCCAAAATAATATTTCAAGTATTTGGTCACCATGAATCAACAGAAAGAAGGCCAAACCACATGCTTTTTTGACCACATTAAAAAGGAAGAGGTAAGTAATAACAGCTAACATATCTGTGTGGTTGAAATGCAAGGTAACAGTTGCTTTATAATGGTAGAAAATACAGGATAGTTGCTAAGGCAGAAAATTCAGGAGAATTTTGTGTTTCATTGAATTCAGTGAAAATATTTTACATAGCAAAATCCAATTTAGTTACTTATTTATTTATTTTATAGGAGTGCTAATTACTGCCCTGATTATGTTAAGCTGAATGTTTGCAATCCTGTGAATATTCATTTGTTTAAATCTTTGGTCTTTCTGAGCTCTTTCTGAGCAGATAGCTTTCAAAACAGGCAGAGGAAGGAATCTGTTTTGCATAGTTTTACTCTTTGTGTAAAAGGGTTAACATTTGTTAATTCATCCCTGTTAATTTGAGTGATGATTTCCTGATCTGTAAAAGGTTTTACTTAAGTGAGTGATGATACTAAGGATGGGTCTTTGGCCCTGTCTGCACTGCAGTTAATAGTCACGGCAGCACGTAGCATAAATTTCTGGATGAGGTGTCAATAAACACTTTGGGAGACTGGTCCCAGTAAAAAATAGTCAGGCAGAGCTTCACAGGCTTACCTGAGGTGTCTCTTTGCTTCACTCGCCTTCCTGATGCCACTACTGTCCTGCCGCTCGTACGCAATCTGACTTAAAAGCTATCGCCCAGGTCTCTCTACAACTCAGTAGTCAGTAAAAACTTTGGCAAAGATGTTGTCTTCACTTTCATTGCAGGATGCATGAAAGGATTCATTTAATCTTGTGGGTTTTGACATCTCAGTGTCATAAGCTGACAAATCTTTTGTTTGAGCGTTTTGCAGAGGTTCATTTGTGAGAGAGCTGAAGCTCAAAGCTCATGACGATAGCCACGTGCTTCACTGTAGCTGTCAACTTGCCTTCCTAAAGGCTCTGTTGAAATTCAGCAGGTTTTAATCTTTCTGTGGGTTGCTCTGCTGACACCACCAAAATTACAGGCAGAGCTCCTATGGACATCATCCACAGATCTGGGTCTGGATCTTGTTTGGAAGGTGAATTTAAAAAAAACCAAACAAAAATACTTCTAGCTCTCAGGTGGTAATTTTTATGTTGGGGCTGTTTTCTTAGTAGTTCATGTGATGGCTTTTTGCTCTTTCTGTTTAGTCTTCTCTTCCTTGTGCCAGTGATATGAACTGGGGCTTTTATCATTTGTAGAATAGTAATAATTTTTTAAAAATCCCTGATTATTCCCTATAAACAAACACTTTGGATCTTGTCCCTAAATTCTTTTACAAAACTTCTTGGAGGTTTCAGAGATGCTCTGCCACAGTGAGGGGTAAGTGAGGAAGTGCAGAAGGAGAGGCATTCTCAGTGCTGCCTGTTGAAAATGAACCTGCTGGAAAAGCAGAGCATAGAGGCAGAAAAGGGAGTTTGATTCTCCTGTAAGAAGGAAGAACTGAGGCACTGGGTCCTGCTGCCTGAAGTGTGTACAACTAAATGGTTAAGCAGAACTAATTTAGAGGCCTTTCCACTTTGAGATAAGCTTTCTAGGCCAGAAGACTCTGATTCTGTTCTTCTTCCTCTCCTTTTGACCCACTGATTTTTATCATTTCTGGCTGTGCTGTAGCTTGGATTCAGCCAGAAGGAGTGCAGTCAAAGTAATTTATTGGGAAGTAACTAGAAGAGTTAGATCTACCTCTTTCTACATTGTAGTAGTGTTCTTACCATTAAACTGGCACCACCACCCATGAAGTTAATTGAAGTACTGACTATGACTAACTTTTCAGGATTCTCCAAGGTGTCAAGCAAGCTTTGGCAGTTGTATGTCTTATCCTGGGTTGCTTTTAGAAGGAGATAGGTATCTATCTCCATATTGTTAATGTACTTCTGAGAATGTATGCCAGCCCAAAAAATTTCTGGCTAGATTAAAAACTATGTAGTGACAGGTGCCAGGAAATTAAAGTAGATGGTGTTGTTGTTCAGGACTCGTAAGGTTTTATGTACCTGTGATATGCTTTGGGAAGGCATCAACGGCATGGAGTTCGAAACCCACTATCTTCTGGGAAGGAACAGTCATCCAAACCAAAAGAAAACATAAAACAAGTCCAACCTGTGTATGACAGACACTGAAAGTAGCGTATAGTCTTAGTTCCATTTGGGGTAATTTTGGGTGAGTTCCATAACAGGTCATTCTGCTGTCTCAACAGTCACTGCTACCCAAGTAATATGGAATGTATTTTATTTCCAAGCTAATAAAAGAAGCGAAGAATTTGTGAGACCATTGTAAGTTTAGAAAATATTAAAATGACAGTTTATCTGCGTACCCCAAACCTAGTAAATGTGTAGAAGTTCTATCATAAACAAAGCTGTAATTAAAAATGCAAAGTCAGTCTGATTCTAGTAAACCACAGGGGGCCTCAGACACAAATTCATCTTACAACTAGGGTATTTAAATAAGAAAACCCAGACAATGCCAGACAGCTGTATTCTCTGGAATAGTTTTAATAATCTAACATGATAATGAATTTACTCATTACATCCTGTTGCCTGTATTCAAGTCTCTGCGCAACTCAGTCACTTCACTCTAATTTTTCTCTTGCATAACCATCTTAAAAACTATGTTATCTATTGTGTCCTTTTCCGTTCCTTGTTTGCATTGATCTAGAACCAAATAGCTTTGAATAAGTGCTCAAATGATGCATGAGGTATTACGCATATGTGCATAGCTGCAGGTGTCCGGTACAGATAGAATAAGCAACAGATATATATAGGCTGCACAGTTATGCATCTTGGAAACCTCAGGGTTAAGCTGACATAAGTGCTGTCTGATGGCTTACTAGGTAAGATCTAGCACGGGGCTCCACAGGGAGGAATTTATTAAAAAAATAAAAGTGAGATCGACCACGTTTATTTGATATTACATTCATAGGTGTAAAATAGCAGTTTATAGTTTCACTTGTCCATTTCCCTTGCTCTGGATCTGCCTCCCTGATCAAGAAATTCAATAGCTATTAAAAGCTGCAGCTGTACTAACAGTCTTATGCTTTATAGGATGAATTTTGCAGCTATTACTTTAGAGCAGGCTTTCCGTGCCAGTACAGATGTTGCGTCCACCTTTTTCATAAGCACTTTTATCTGCACTATGGGCATTGCATTTCTAACATTTGCTTGAAATTGCTAAACGCTGTAATTTATTTGGGCTGGTGTAGTTTAAAGTCCTGAAAGCCGGAGCTGCACCTGTTCTATTCATGGGACCAGGAAAGCACTAATTCCACTGCATGAGAGTTTGTAGAGTTTGGATCTCTTCTTTATAAATCTGAACCAAATGCAGCCCTTGGAGTCACATGCGTATTCCCCTTCCCTGCAGTAGAAATAGCTTGCATATGTTTCACTGAATTTTAGTTTCGTAATGTTGAAGGGAGAACGTACCACTTGAGCTAATGGAGGACCAGCGTGCAACTCCCATGTTCCTCCCCTCAGTCAATCTCTCTCTGAGTAATCAGACGTACATAGTGAAAGGTGAGACGTGTGGAGCTCTGTGTGTGCAACTGGAGCAAACTCGACTGCTATGATGATGCTGGTTTCACTGTGGAATAGTATGCCAAACGCTTCTGACTGTAGGGTATTCAAAACTACATAAAATGTGTGAGAAGGGAAAGGAACTGCTTAATGTAACCTGATTCACCTCCTGACAACACTGCTATCAGTGAAGTTGTACTAGTGTAAGATAAGCAACAGCTGAAGAAGGCTGTGATATTGGCAATAGCCTAAGTAATAAATGATATATTTTAAATATCGAATGTTCAACCAGTGTAAGAGCCATTCATTCAACTGTTTCATCCCAGAATTTCAGAGTTCAGACAAAATCAAGAAGTAGTCCTAGCTTCGAAAGACAAAAAAATACTGAAAAAACCCAACAAACCCAGAAACCACCCCTAACCAAGCAAACAAGAAAGCCACTGTTCAGTAAGGTTTTTCAAAACCAAAGCTATGTCCCGCTTTGCCCAATTCTGCCAGAGATGTATGTCATCCATAGACATGTCATCAAATATGACTCAAACCAAGCTTCCCCCCAAAATAAATAAATGCAACCACATAGACCGAAATGATTCTTTGGCATTTTAAAGATTCTACCCTACTTACTTGTGGTGCATTTTTAATTTAGAGTTAAACCAGGGGCTGATGCCTCACTTAGTGTTTTTGTTAAAATAAAATAGAAAAAAAGCACTGCTGCCCTAATCAGTCTTGTTAAAAACTTGTAAATATGTAGTAAATTCGGTGCAATAGAATGGGGAAGCCGCATCTCTATAGGAAAACAAATAAAGAATGAGACTTAAATAAATTGAAGTAAAGAGAAGCTTATTTGTAATATATATTTTGGGAACAGTGATTAAATACTGAAGCAAAGGTATTATTAGTAACTGCATTACTAAAATGAAATGCTCTAGAATTTTGCATTTAGGCTTTGAATTTCTTCTGAGAGATCTGATGACTTTGACAAATCCCACAAGCCTTGTTCAAGAGACCAGGGATACCTTCTTTGATTCATCTAAAGACTGAGCAGAGAGTTTGGCCCCTCAGGTTTAGGATGCCGTCAGAAGCTCTAGGTAGAACTGAGTTTTGCTGTACTCAGCTGAGAGTATGTAATTCCTTACGTTAAATTCATGTCTTATGTGTTGTAAAAGAAATGAAAGGTAGCTGTTAATTCCAAGGCTTATAAATATGTCAGTAGGTTTTCGTAATGTCTTAATAAATTACAAGAACAAACTCATGATGTCAGGAGAACTACATGCTGCACTGTATTTATTGTAATTATGTACTATACCTCATAGAATTCTTTTACTTTCTATGTGAAAATACAGGTCCCACTAAAGAATCAGAACAATCCTCATTGCTTTCTTCATTCTTTTTTATTTGCTACCTTTCAGCTGTTTGGATTTTTTTGTTCTGAGCCCTTCTTCAAATGAAGACAATGTTTAAGAAAATGTATTTGAAAGAACATTGCTGCAACTATTACATTTATTCATTGAAAAGCTGAAGTAAAATCCAGTGTTCAAATATCCTCAGATTTGGGTGAAGTTCAAATTTTCCTTGGACCTTAGTTCTCTAACTGGCCACCAGCCCATATCACTAACGGTATAACTAGCTGAAAAAATGGAAGAACAATTTCAGGAAAATGTCAGGATTATTTTGGCTTAGATCTAAAATGTAGAGATAACATCGATATCGTAGTGTCAGAAAAGCTTCATTCTTTAGTCTAAAAAATGAACACAGGGCAGGCTAAACACTTCAGGTAAGTTAAATGTGTAAGACTAATTCTTAGGTAAACTTAGTGTGTGGAGAAGCCCTGTGGCTCTTCAGTGCTCCCTGTCCAAACTGTTTTTTACTCTTACAGTCCTAAGCTGCAAGTGTAGTTTGCATCTAAGTGTTGTGAGTAAATGTCCTTTTGTATCCAAAACATCCTGAGTTGATACATTGAGTCGGCCCTGCTCCTACATATCTATATGCTTGGGTGTCAGTTTCAATGGAACAGAACCTCTTTCTTAAGAATGGGAGAAATGGAGAAAATTACACACTGCATCCATTTTTTATGGCCCTTATTTAAATCACTGGAAATGGTACATCTGAATTTAATGTATGTTGACTGAATGACATGCTTCTCTGAAGCTAATGGGTAAGCAAACCAAAGAAATGACCCTCAATGTTTCTCCCGTCATTACTGACATACTTCTCCAAGACATCTATGCTTGAAAAGCCTGTATGTGAAATCCTCCTGTTCAAACTGCATTCACGCATTGCTTGCAGTGAAACAGGTATCTTTTCAGTATGCATGTCTTAATTTTCACTCTCATGTATCCAGAAGCAAGCAGGAGACCCCATTCCAAACTTCTCATTCCAAAAATAATAGCAGTGTTCAGTCACATTTTATGAAAGCATCTTAGAATTTATATAAATAAAACTAGTGTACATTTCAAGGAATATATAAAATGCTGGCGTTTTTGCTTTTACTGCAAAGATCAAAGAGCCGATCAAAATGAAAATTTCATTAATTTTAAATTAGACATTTAGTCATGACAAAAATATTAAAACAAAAAAAACAACTTTAAAGCAGCAGGTGTACCTTATATAGTAAGATAAAGTTTAATATATTTTATTAGCTTAAGGGACACAGAATAGCTATCTATCCAGAACTTCAGGCATGCATTTACATAAATATATTAAATTAAGAAAAGCAATTATACACTTAAACATCCTTTTGTCTAAAAAAATCATTAAATCCACAGATTAACAATAAATCCAACTCTATGCATTTATCACTTCCAGATACAACTGTTCCATTTCTCAGATATTACACAAATACATTTGTTAGAATTTATATGCATTATACATATATTATATATTACATAATAGTGTGTATACATACATGGTGTTCAATAATATAATAATAATTTGTAATTTTTATAGCACTTTTCATTTGAAGAACTCAAAGCGCTTTACAAGGATTGATTTCACTAATTTTGAAATGGCAAGTGGAGGCACAAAGATGCAATTATTTTGGGTTACATAGGATTTGTGACAGACAGTAACTGAATTCTCTTGTTGTGAACCTCAGCCATGCTGCCTCCCTTAAAAGAAATACACGTATAGCATATATAGTCTACATAGGTAGACTTGCAAAGACTTGTAAGGTCTCAAACCGAGAAAGCACTTAATTATGTTCATGATGTTAAGCACATGACTTCAGTGAGACTCATATGCTTAAAATTACTTGTGTGCTCCAGTGCTCTGCTAGATTGGTGCCTGTATATGCTTAGTAGTATAATACAGTTTACAGAAGATACTTAAGCATAGTTTGAATGATACTTTCTAAGCTATTTTCCCACATTTCAAATGTACATACAGTACCCGACAGCTACTATAAAATAAAACTAATTGAACAGAGGAATATCACAACAGCAATGTTCTCAAGTGACAGAATTTTTTTATTTCCTTTTCCTTTTCTGCTTGGCTCCCATTACAGTCTTAATCATTCTCAAAAGGGAATTGAAGTTTTAATTCTGCAATATATTTTGTGGGGGACGGCTAATAGCATTTCTGGATAATTCACAGGGTAGGGTTACTGCTCCTGGTGTTAATGGATATCACTACAAGATGCATCTGGTGACTTAATACCAGATGGTTTCTGAGCTCAGTGTATCTTGATAGGAATTAAGTTCATTCTGCACACCAGTTTTGATGCTGCCTAGAACTTTTTCCTTTCAGTGGCTCCTCCTAGGAACATTCAGAAAATGGGGTTTGTTTGTTACTGTCTTGTGATGCAAACCACTTTTTTGTCCTGCAGCAAAATGCATCCCACATAAAAAACCAAACAACAAAATACCTCCAAAACAGCCACCTCTCTCTGCCTTCTTCCCTCCCAAAGATACTATGAACATAGCCACTGCATGTATTGACATACTTTAGCTGGTGCTTTCTTTCTAAAATTTCCTGGGAATTTAAGTAATTTTTCATTTAAATATTTCCTCACTTCTGTTTTCATTGCAAAATGAAGATAAACAGGAAAATCTCATAGACTGTAAAATGTAAAAGAACCTTAACTATATGACACATGGGACCCTATTGATCACTTGTAACAGATGGAAAGTGGTTTTTTTATCAGTAGAAGTAAAACTATTCTCCAATAATTCAGCTTGCTGTTTGTGCACATCGTTAGCAATACTTTCTGACATTTTGGTTGGTGAAGCCAGCATATGTACAGTAGACAATAGGTAAAGACACGCATTAAATGTGTATAACACAGAATATTTTTTTTTTTTGTGAATTCCTAGAGCATGAAATGATTACTAGAATGATAGAGTTTCAGTCCTGAGAGCTCTGGTAAGCAGGCATGTTGCTTGGCTTTCAAATCAAACTATACAGTGCAATGTGAAGAAAAATTTCGTAGGCAAGCAGCTCTGCCTTTGCCTCGTGCGTGCCCATTGAATGACTGCACATGTCCCCACCTGGCGATCGCTTACGCGTGTCATTTCAGTACAGAGGAGTCTCATTGCTTTCAGTCTTACTGGCCTTATGAGTAAGGGTCACAACAACGTTTTTGGATTAGAATCTTAGAATCATAGAATGGCCTAAGCTGGAAGGGACCTTAGAGATCATTTTAATCCAGCGCCCCTGTCACCAGGGACGCCACCTCTCGACTAGATCAGGCAACACATGGGGACTGAACGGGAATCGAACCCACGACCTTAGCATTGTTAGCGTGGCATATAGTCTTGATTGAAATATTACATCGTTATTATGAAGTACAAGAAGAGAGGTTCAAAAATGTGCCTACTGATCCAGAGTTGAGTCTCTGTAATACTGGTCTCAGAACAGTTGAGGGGACTCTTCCGTGGATGTTCATGAGCATCTGTGCAGGCATCCTTGGGCCCTGCCTTACTATGGCTATTTCATAAAATGACTTGATATTTTCGTTACTTTCCTGCTTAGTGGCGTGTGCTTACGTATTTGAAATAAGCACACATGTGTCAAAGAGGAGAAAAAAATGAAGTGAGCTAATTCCTCAACATTTTTAAAGAAGTATCATGAAGTCTGGCAGATTTAATAGACCCCTTGTACAACTTTTGGCAGTACCCATAAGGAAACTCAAGAGGGCTGGGTATGCTCTGCACATCGCTTTATGCAGGGCTGAATGTACAGTCTTATTCCAGAAAACCTCGGTGTGCAGATGCAGGCACGGAGAGGTCATGTGTGTGCTGATGTCTGAAGTGAAGATCTTCTGCCAGTTAAGTGGATGTCTTTTAAGGACTTAGTCCCGTAACTAATGAAGTCAATAGGAAATTTTTCGGTTCACATCAATGGGCTTCGAGTCAGGCCCTCGAAGATTAAAGTAATCCTGTACTAAGCTTTCAGGTGGCTTCTGCTGCCTTACACCTATATCCTAAAAAATACACGTCTTATTTCACTGAATTACTCTGCTGTTGAAAACGAGGAACATTTTAGCAAAACAGTTTTAACTTTTTTCAATGTTTCTACAGCATTTTGCCCTGAAATTACTTATGGAAATATTTACCAATTTTTTTTTTTTAGCCAGAACCCAGATTATTTGGTACATGTTTTCTGCAGATTTGGATTAGAAAAAATTTAAAGATTTGGTTGTCTTTTTGGTGAGATTCTTAGTGATTTTTTTAAAAAAAGACAAAATATTGGCCAATTTTTAATATTGCAAAATGGGAAAAATTAGATTGTATTTACTTTATTACTCCCTTCTAGGTTTTCTGAGACAAAGCTCACCTTTTAAGTTGGACAGAGAAAATCATATAATTCCTAGTTAAAA
This sequence comes from Apaloderma vittatum, assembly GCF_000703405.1. Lineage (NCBI taxonomy): Eukaryota > Metazoa > Chordata > Aves > Trogoniformes > Trogonidae > Apaloderma > Apaloderma vittatum. The sequence continues at coordinate 16,060 of NW_009725677.1, forward strand.
TGATACACAGTTAAGCTAAAGGATAGTAAATTAAAATGCATTAATGTCTTTTAAAGGTTTTACATAATTATGGAAAAATAAGCAGAGCAGGATGTCCTCAGAGTTGTTTTTTCCATGGAAAAATCATAAAAATGCCTATTTCATGGATGCAAGTACAATTACATGTACGAATATTTGTTTTCACCCTATCGGGACTTTACACTTGTGAAAAATTACTCGTTCATCAGCTGTTTCAGAATCTACGTTTTCCATATTTGTACATGTAGAGGCCCTCGCTTCTAAGCCCACCTTAGAGACAATGTACACTGAAAAGCAACATTTAGCATCCCAGGAATATTGCTCTGCTTTGTATTTGAAGCATCCGATTATCGGATTGAAATAGGTAACTTCCGGATAATCACTGTGACTGTCTAGTGACCACATGCTCCCTCCCTTCCTCCAGCTTCAGCCTACCTGAGGCTGGTACTCCTGAACTATAAATGTCCAGCTAAGATACAGTATTTGAAGCTGCTATAAAATAATAAAGTTCCACAGAACAATCAAAAGATCAAACCTCAGCCTGCTGGGAAGCCTTTTGATGTGCACTTCTATTAGGCAGTTTCAAAAATCGTAAGCATCACCTGCAGCAACCAGGGATTATTGATGTTTGCTGTGCTTCTAGAAAGGAAGGAGCTGCAAAGCCAAAATGCAGAGAAGTGAATGAAAGAAGGAGATAAAGAGAGGTGTCATGTTGGTGATACAGAATTTATACTCTCACTTATACATAACTTACACTTTGTTCACATGAAATAGAATAATCTGTGAGGATTTAATGCCACAAAGGGTTTGCGTCTGTGTCCCTGGCTGTTAATGGAAGGAATTTATTTTCTTGAGTGGGAGGGTTTGAGTTAATATTTCTTATTGGATGCGGCAGAAAAATGAGTTTACTGTTTTTCTGAACTGGAGTGAAACAATTTGGCGCTGATTTTACGTAACAGCTTTTTGTCTCCTTACTTATCTGTGGAGTAAAGATGTTTCTCCTTATATTCCAGTAATAGTCTTCTTCCTGATCAGTGGCTTTTAAAAAGAGAAAAATGCAGGTTTTCTGTCCCAAAATAATAAAGTGAGGTTTGAAAACTAGCGTATATCAGGAATAGAGTTATGTTTCTTGCAACAGGTATGTTTGCTCTCTTTTAACAGTGGAAATCCTCAAAGAATGCTTGAAATGTACCATGTGTTGTGAACAGAGAGTCAGTATCTCAGAATAAAGGAAGAAATGAACAGAATAAAAGATTAGGAGAGAGAGGGACAGAGACAGAGTCAACTTGAACACACATAAAATTCCTTCTGGAGGCCCTTATCTAATTGCCTCATTTATCTAGTTTCATTTATAAGCTCAGTTTTATTCTGGGACACTCTCGGAGCTCAGAGGTTGTGTGAGAATGGCTGCAGAATGACCTAACTGGCAACGGGCTTTCTACAGATGCTTGCTTTTTTTTTTTTTTTTTTTTTTTTTTGTATGCCAATTCTCAGGGCAATTACTGCTGTTGCCCTTTTTATATTAGCGTCTTGGGTGGCTAGGTCTGATGACGTTTACTCACTCTTTTTAATAGTATAATTTCTTTTGATAAATAAGCAGCTAGGATTTTTTGTGTCTCTTTTTTGCTTAATGCAGATGCTTGCTTTCACATGATATAAAAGTTGATTTAAAAATGAAGCAAAATACTTTCTGCAAACTATCCCCCCCCTCTCTAATCTTCACCTAGATTATTCCTTAAATTTTAATGGACTCCAAGAATTTTTTTTTCTTTTTAGTGAAATGAACTGTCATATTTTGCTTACATTTTGAAAGTGATTTTCTGGGTGCAGCACAGCCGATGCGAAGTTTTTGCCATTGATTTGAATGAGGCCTGGATTTAAACTGTAGTTTTTACTGGATTTTTATTTTCTGATTTCACTAGTAAACTTAATTGTATTTATTATTAAGATTGAAACTCTCAAGATCAATCCCATCTCTTCATGGCTATGGCACATGTATTAGAGATCTTCAGTTTAGGGGCCATCTGTGTTATTTTTCATATCTCTAGGAACTAAGGAGTGAGAAAAGAACTATCAGATCTCCCCAGCTGGTTGTTGAAAATAATGTGTTACAGTGGAGTTAAAGTTGGGTTTTTTTAAAAAATATATTTAATTAAAGATAGTGTTAAAGATGTTATCTCTGTGAGATATTTAAATGTTGCTGAAATACTTCAGCGACTTTCTTGCTTTGCCGATTATGAAGAGTGCAATAAAACTGCACTATCTGACAGATTTAGACAGCTGGCTCATTCATGAGAAGTTCACATTTTTGTCACCCACGTTGAATAAGGAAAGATTAGATGCTAAGGTCGATTTACAAAAATGGTTGTCAGGACATTTTTTAATTGTAAAACTTTTTGTGATGGAATTCAGGGGAAAGACTAAAGGCAGAAAGCATCGGAGACAAAGAGCTGCTATTAACCTACAGATGCTACCGCAGGGTTCATTTTAAGATTGGTCACACTGCTTAGCCAATGAAGTGTTCGTGTGACTATAAGGGGACCACCCTTTTCTGGGGTGAGAGGGCAGTTTGGTCTTCATGCTCATTTAATCCCAGGACGTCTTTCAATGGACTGTCGGTTGAATATACATTGTGCAAAATTATGCATGCACTTTTTAATGCAGACCATTGTCTGCTGAGCACTTAACCAAGATTTCTCAACCCGTTTCCACTTGGCGTGAGGTCACTCAAAACCCAAGCAAACGTACATGGAAGGCAAATGTAATTTTCTGTTCCTGTGAGCCTAAGACAGAGAAATGCTATTATCCGTCATGCTGCACTTTCAGATTTAGTCATTAGTAAATGAAGACCGAAAACTTTCTATAAAGGGAAATTTGTTGCATGTCACTGCCCTGGAGAGGTGATTTTGCTACCAGAGAGTAATAAGGCTAAAGTCTTTTAGAACTTCTTGCCTAAAGTATTCTGAATTGTTGACGCCTGAGCGGCTGCTTGTAAGTACAACAGGATGCACACACTGTGGCTACTCTGCTTTCTTTCCATAGGCAAGATTTTAAAAAAGCCAAGTAGTGCAAAGGAAATCTAATAGTCCATAAGGTGTGAGCGGAAAAACTGACAGTATCGCCCTAGAGCTGGAAATACGAGAGCACCACTTCTGAAGACACATCCAATTGGACTATTAATACTTTAGAAAACCTGACTATAGCATGTACACCGTATTTATTGAGACATTTACAAACAACTCAGTCTTACGGTAGCTCTTCAAGGACCATGTACATTTAGAATCGCATTTGGTGAGAATCATCATACGTTTTTTTGTACAAGCGACATCGTACGCAGCCAGCGCGTGCCCATGTGAGCTCTCGTCCAGGGACGTTCCGTCCAGTGTGAAATCAGCAGCAGCCTACTCGTGTATAATCTGGCCTGTCCTGTTACAGTGGAAATCACTTTATGAATGCTTTTAACATACGCTGGGAATTTTACTACGATTGGTTGGCCGTTGTTTTTCTCATCCGTCGTAAATGAATACAAGTTGACACAAGGATACATTTCTAGATTAGATCCACAACACATTAAAGTGTGTGTTTGCTCTCTCTTTCCCCGTCTTCCCAATTAAGTTGTTGAAAAATGTAACTTTAGTATTTTACAGGACATGGTAAAGCTGTCTCATCTAGGTGATGTCTATATTATAAAAATAAAATAAAATAATATAAATATGTAACATGAACCCAGTGCCCATTGTTAAATAAAATATATGATAAAAAGCAGACCTTCTAGGATGACTGGTTTTGAAATATGCGATATAATTTAATTATTAAACACTTGAAACAATCTTGATATTAAGCTGCGATAACCAGATTTTTGCATCTATGCTAGATAAAGAAATGCGTAACATTCTGTAATAGAGTTACATTGATGAAGGTGAAGGTTACAGGCATACAATGAATTGCCTAGATAGGAATGTGTTAAGGAGTTCTGAAATACTGTCTCACGATGTAGTTCAGCTCACCTTAGAAACTGCTACAACTGGATGTTATTAAGTCCAGCAGTTTATACAGCGATGTTTGAAAACTGTTCTCTTACTGGTATAGTCAGATGGGTACAGACACGAGATTTCTGGGATGTCAAAGAATCCATTAAGACATCACAAAAGTCCTTTGACGAAAATGTGGTATACAGTGGAATTACTTTGTAAACTATTTCTCATGAAGAAATAAATATAAAAAAAAATTCCACTAGCTGCAAAAACGTATTTGTGCACGTGTATGTGTGTACATATTGGATATCGGTACGTCTGTGGAGACATGCAGGAATATTTACACACATACAAAGAATTCATCTGCACATTTGTGGATATTATACTTAAATTAATAAAGTAAATCAAATCACCGGTATTTGTTGCAGGATCACAGTCTTTGAAAAATGACAGGATTCAAAACAAATGCCCGCTGAAAGTGTAGTTTCCAAACAGTCCCAGAAACTATACAATATAGCTGGTTAGATCCAGCAAATAGGAAGTCATGTCTAGGATCTGATCAAGAATACCTGCCCTTGTCACTCTTCGGATGTTTCTATCCACTTGTTCACACTGGGGGCCGAGATAGCCTTTTTTACATAAGCATTTATTAGGCCTTACACAGACACCTCCATGTCGACAGGCTGGGTCACATTTTGCTGTGGGTGAAAAAACAGCAATTTTCTCATTTGTTTAGGACATCACAAACGAAAAAGACACAGTACGCATTCATTAAGAGCTTTTCTAAACTTCTAATGATAAAGCGCATAATTTAAAAGCAAAATACGAAGGGCAAAATATTAGAAGTTTTGAAACTGTATTTTTTTAAGCTTGAGAATATTAGGGGCAGGAAGTCATTTTACATGTCTGAGAGGACGTCGCCCAGGCCAGACTGTGAAACTCAAATAGCAGATTTTTGAAAATGTCCAATTCCCATACTCATGCTTGACTTTGGAGCACACAGAAGACACATCTCAAAAGACTTTAGGCTCCAAATGTCTTACCAGTTTAAAACAAGGCATACAGCAAGTCTAGATCTTTAAAAAGCGGTGGTCTGCCTCATCGCTTTTCTTAGGTTGGCAATCCAAAAGAGTCCTGAAGTTAGTGAGATGCTGGCCCTCTCGAAGCTAGCAAGTACTGACTCTCAGGTGAATTCCTTTGTGCGTGCAGAGTTCTGCGCTACAAGTTTTTGTGAGCAGAGCAGGCTACAACTGACCACCGAGGTGCACTCTTTTGGCTCGTGAATCACTTATGCTTGCAAGAAAATTGAATTCCCTTTAGAAAAAAAAGATAACCAGAGTATTTTTTCACAGCTTTTGTCAGTTAGTTAAGGTTCAAAGTTTTTCCCTCTCTCTTTAGCAGATGCCTGATGATTTACCTATAGAGTTCTAGGTTAATCTTGTTTAAGTTTTTTAAATATAAGTGCTCTTTTAAATTGTAGCCGGTGTCAGCAAAACGAATGATCTTCTGGGTACAGTCACAGCACTGTGGTAAACACAATGTAACTTTCTTTTTGCAGACATTCTGCTGTTTAATTCTATCTATTACAATAAAGCTATAATATTGATTTACGTGGCTTTTTAATACACTATGTAAAAACAGGTTTCTTGATTATATTAATGTTTTTCTTAATTGCACTAGGGTGAAAGCGATGCCTCATAAGGTAATTTTTCTTAATTAAATTATAACAGTAACCTGACATCCTAGAACATATTTTTTTTGTAGCTTTCTTGTATGTTGCACCTGTCAAATTATCTATCACAGAGCTGTAATGTTTTTGACCAAAACAGATTGTCCAAGGCCCATTTTTGTTCAGTGGAGGCATTTTTTACTTGGACAAGGGCTGCAGAATGGTCCTCATTCTCTAAATGTAGGAAATCTCCAACTGACAAGTGAGGACAGTTGAAGTTGGGCCGTTTGGCCAGATTATCTCATCCATTTCTTTTGTTGCACAGTTGTATGATGGTCAGTTTGTGAATCTTGCCAGTGAGATGTATCATTTGTGATTTCATTTATTTCATTTTATTCCAAACAAGGTCACTCCTGCTCATCACTAAACACCTGGACGTTGCTGAAATTTACACTCCTGGCTCTAAGGACCTCGTAGCTGACTCTGCGTCAACAGAGCCCTCCTGAGCATCCTTCCAACCTGAATTATCCCTGGTCCATCGTGTGATCCTTGCTTTGTCTTACTCTGTGATTCGTTTCCTCTTTTGAGTTCTACTGCCATTACATTAGCCAAATCTCTTTCTATAGGCCAAATCTCTTTCTATAGGTCAAACTCGCTGAGCAAATGTGCTCAGTCAGAAGACGGTGCTGACGCATTAACAACACCTCCTGGTACCCAGGCTTGCTCTGGAAGATCTGCAGAGTGACACAGCTCAGACATAACCACAGCCTCTGTGAGACAGTAATAGCAGAGCTGTGCACTCCACGTTCATACATCTCACCCTTTGGGTGGCACACCCAGCATCTGCTTTGATCACAGTTGCTTTTTCAAGTGACTTTTAAAAGACAAGACAGGGCTTCATAAAAGCACTGTGATTAATAATGGATTATAGTAATGTTCTGATTATTAGCCTCTTTGTGGTAAGTTGTGCACAGAATTCTAACAAACTGGAACCATTTTATTTTGTAGGATCAAAAGTAAGAACGTACCAAAACTAAAATATTTGCATTAAATTAGCAAAGTGCAAAATGCGCAATAGTGGCCTGCAGGTCTGATTCATCATCTTTCCCGACAATGTTCTCCTGTTTGACTCTGACAATGGCAATACTGCACGTGAAAGCTGATTGCCCAAACATGGAACATGTATTGATTGTGTTTCCTTTCCTTTTGCGATCTTGGCAAAAAATATAAGAATATTGTTTGTCATATTTATGCTAATTAATAGCAGTCGTTTTTTCCTACAGCTGACAAGATCGGTATTTCTTCAATGTCGTCTTAGAACTGATGGTCAATTATATATATTGAAAATTTCTCTCAGCAAATAATTAAAAAAAGCAAATTATGACATGTCACTGCTTTTTTCACTTGTTGCTATGAATCTATATACAAACCTGTTCTGCAGAACTCTCCTTCCCAGCCTTGATTACAGCAGCATTTTCCTGTGGGAGTGCAGTGCCCGTTCCGACAATGCCTTGAGCATTCAGATGTCAGTGTCTGTGCAGACTGAGCTGTTCTTTTACATTCTTCAGGGACTAGAGGCCTGAATAAAAATAGATGGAGCAAACAGATAGTTACAGGTCAGGGTCAAGGAGAAAAACTTTGTGGGTTTTTATTAAAGGCTTGATTCACTTTTATGGCATCAGTGGGAGAAATCTGTGTTCTAAGGGGATTGTTTGGGGTTTTTTTCCTCAAGAACACTGATAAACATAGAGATGATATGTTACTTTACAGAAAAATCAGTGTGATTTGCTATTCTTTCATATAACTGCCTTCAGACATCTTCTACAAGATTAAACAACAGTCCTTGAGATTTCTTGAAGCCTGAACCTGGCAAAACCAGCTTGCTGAAAAGCTTGTCGCAGGCAGTGTACATCTCTAGATAATACCATTATGAGATATGCAACATTCTACTGATTGTATGGCTTTTTTTCAGAGTGCACATAGTCATATAGTTCAGTCCAGAATCTGATGGTGTCTTTTTGATTTTCTAGCTTCTTTATTTCCATTTGTACGCTGGGAAGAGTGATCTGAACAGCAAATTTCATGTCACACATTATGACACGCATAATAATTTCGCAAAAGTATTACCTCTGCCTGCAAATTAGGTTTGACATTGCAGAATTTTTATTTCCACATTTTTGTGAAATCGCATTTGGATTATGCTCTGTGGATGTTTATGTAAGCATCTGAGCATCAGGAAGGTCTGTTTCACTCTGAGGGTGACCAGGCCCTGGCACAGGTTGCCTAGAGAGGCTGTGGAGTCTCCATCCTTGCAGGTATTTGGGAGATGCCTGGTCCTGGGCAAGTGGCTGTAGGTGACCCTGCTTGAGCAGGAGGGTTGGACCAGGTGCCCTCCAGAGGTGCCTTCCAGCCTCAGCCACCCTGCAGGGGATTCTGTATCAGGTAAGCATGGAGGAAATACTAGTTCAGCTGACTTAAAATATTTCTGATACTGGCTTTTTTGGCCGGGCTTCTTGGTGTCAAGTCTTACATTACACATTTTTTTCTATCAGTCTCTACAAAATGTTTTGGATGGTCCAGTTGCCTTTTTTATTTACGAAAGCACAGCATTATCTTCCTTAACAAAGAAGGAACTGTGATGTTCCTTCTGTAGTGTTAAGTGTATAAAACTCCTCAGTGTTTTAACTTAAGCATGCCGTAACTGTTGCTATGACTTCCAATGTTGTGGTATTTATTTATTTTTTTTTAAATTTAGCTGTATGTTATCATACTGACCACTTACTTTATTTGCTGAGTTCAGCAGCTAGAGACTGATAGGGTCATCTCAAGGCTAGAAGCTTCCCAGTTAAAGGTACAATTTTTTGTCTCTGCTGTGGGTTTGATTGCACAGGAATAAGTTCAGAAAAGAATATCAGGATCTCCCAAGAGATCTGAGCAAATAATTGAATGGGAGCATCGTGGTAAATTGACTTAATTAGTGACAAATACAAAATTACTCATTCTCAAAGAAATAATTTGAACTACTGCCATACATTCCTAAGCTTGAAATTAGTGAGACAAAGATTCTAATAGTTTTGTGGAGAGCTCAGGGAAACCGTGACTGAGTGTCCAGCTAGAATCGAAACAAACCAAACCAAATTTGTTTAAGATAGAACAGAATGGAAAATAACTCTGTTGATTATGCTGACATCAGTATTAAACGCCCAATTACATGCAAATAGCTGGAACCGCAACTTGTGCACTGATTACCCTGTCAAATATTAAAATTCTAGATACTCCTGTGTGGAGAGAAAGATAGTCTTTGGAGTCTGAGAAAGAAGGAGTGTGATGGAGGTGTGGAAAAGAGTGACAGAAAAAAAAGAGGGGGAAAATTGCTCATTCTTATTTATCTCCTATTTCAACATCAGAAAAATATCGAGGGAAAAAATTAAGCTAAAGAAAATAAAATTAACTAGCTGGACTCATGGCTTCTAAGATATCAATGAAGCCCATGCTCTAGGATTTTTAAAAGATATTTCTATGCACAATGGGGGCATTCAAAGTAATATTAGATAGGGTAAAAATAATTTTTAAGAAAAATAAGCACTCATACCTAATGTCACGGAAGTCCCTCACTAGCTGACTGGGCTTACATTTCCCTCCCTCCCCCCTATTTTGGCATGCAGCTTGTTAATGGTACGTAACAGGGTTTCTTGCATTTTTCTTTGAAGCAGACTAATAGAGTACAGGCTCACTGGTTTGTTTCACCATAGCACTTTCTCTACTCAGTCTTAATTGTTACCATGATTATTTAAACATCCACACAGAAGTGGTTCCCCAGAGATATTAGGGACAGAAAGAATGTGTAGACATATCTTCAAGTGTAGCACCAAGTTCTGATTTCAAAAGCTCTTCTGAGAAACATCACACCGATTCACACATACTTCAGGTCTTGTATTATTTAAGGGCTTTGAAACATGTTTTGACACCTTTTGTGCAGCATATTTGAAACGCTTTCAATTTTTCTTTTTACATATTTCCATGGCTGTCTTTTAAATATAATGCATTATTTTTTTGACCTGTAAGAAATTCCAGTCCTGTAGTAATAAGTCCATTACATATGTCCTGGTTAAGAACCTTTCTGCACTTAAAAACTATATGTGACATTCACAAACAATGCTGTTTTGGAAACAATTCTACAAAGCAACATAATTTTCAGTGGAGACTTGTTCAGATTTAAAGTAAAAAGATACGTCTTCTAATTCCTACCTCTGGAAAAAAAATACTCTAAATTTGAGGTGATTTCTTTATAGCCATCTGCATAGGAGACAACATTCTTCATCTATCTCCGTGTAAGCCTATTTCTTTCAAGTTAGTCTAAATGGGAGTATTCTCTTTTTCTTGCTCTAACACATGTTCTGTAGTACTATGTTTATCAGGAAGCATAACGTCAGGCTCCTGGAGCGTCTCTTGGAAAAGAGTTACAGTGGCATATCTTTAGCAAAGAATGACCTCGTAAGTCACAGAGATATTTTACTTGTGAAGATAATGTTTTATTTTATTAATAGAGGTAGAGTATTTCTCTATGATAGTGCTGGAATATATGGTTCTTTTTTTTATTTGTATTCAGTGAGGAAGGCAGAAATCACACTCATTTTCATCCAGCCAAGCATGGCTGGTCACTTTCATGATTTAAAGTTTTCTAGTGCTCTTGGTACTTGTGAATATAACCTTGCCTTTTATTCTACCATCAATCAATAACTTGCACTCAACAGCCTCGGATAATATTTATTAATGGTGGGGTGGAGTAGAAACAAAGATGGAAAAAATTCTGGCTGGCAGAGTGCCTTGGGAGAAGAGGAATACAAATGCAGCTGCAGCAGAATCCTTCGTGTGTGTGAGAAGAATTCGTGGTTTTCCTTAGTTGCACTACAGGAGAAGCCATGCTTCTTTCTCAGGATTTCAGTGCCCTTACAGTACAAACACATATAAAGAGAAAGTCTCTGCCCTGCAATACTTACACTTTGCATTCTTAAGGCTTTAAAGGGATGGAAATTTTCAGGCTCAGCCTAAGATTTGAACTGGATCTCACAAAGATAACCTAAGTCTTGAAACTGTTGGGACTCCATCCTTCCAGCACTCAGACAAGCCTATGATTTTGTTTATAAAACTAGTGCTTCACTGTGTCTCTTGAGGTGGAAAATGGAGGGGAATAGACGGAGCCACACTGTGGGCTAGAGAGAATTTTTTTCCTTGTTTCCCTCAATCTATAAAACCCTGAAGGGTATGGCTTGATTACTCTTACAGTAAGCACTATTTGGTCCGCAGAAAGTCAGCCAAAAATGTAGCTGATAATGACTATTTATATGGTCTGTACAATTCTAGTTATCTTAAAGAGCTGTTCATATATACAGCACAGTACAGTATATCTTGCTTGTTAAAACATGCTTTCATGAAACTGTATAACAACTCTAAATGTATGGAACATGGAGGAAAAGTTGTACTGGGGGCTGGGGCCCTCGTTGGGTCCCTTCGCTGACGTGTGCAGTGAGCTGGGAATTCTTGGCTGGACAACGTGTAAAATAATTTCTGCTGCATTACTGTAGCTAGTATAAGAAAGTAGCCTCTGCTGTTAGTTTGGAGGCATTTAAAAATCTAATAGATTAAAACTCATCCTGGAACTGCTTAGGATTTCATGCTGTCTTTAGTGCATCTCATCACAGTTCCACTGAACGCACAGGGTGATTTAGTTGCTGTATGCGCTAGCCTGCAACTCAGATATACATAAATCAATGCAACTGCAGCGTCAAATTCAGCAGTAATACAATGGTGCTGAACAGAAAACAATTCCTCCATCGTGCCTTTGACACAATATCAAAAACCTCCACTTCCCCAGTAAAGTGAGAAAAACCCAGACAAAATTCCTAGATGTTCAAATCTGAACAAGAGACACGGCCATAGAAATCCTGACTGAGGTACAAAATATATGGGAAGAAAGTCATGCTTCGATTAACTGCACACAACATACTAGGTATCGGAATGATGCTTAAGTATATCACCTAAATTTGTGCATTAGTTGTTTGGTGTTTTCCTTTATAAGAGAAAATGTCAAGAAAAAAAATGTTCCTTCACTACTTGTCATAGACTAAATTTACTACTTGTCATAGAATGAATATAGCATCTCTTCAGGTACAGCTTCTAAAATTAAAAAGTATACCTTTAGTCCTGGGAGAGATGCCAAAAGCTCGTTACTTGTCTCCAGATTTACTGCATGGGAATAATGTGGAAAAAACTCATGGCTTTCAAGATTTAAACTCAGCAGCATATCAAATTTATTCTTATATGGTATACTTGTTCATGACCTCTAGTCTTAAGAAATTCTGTCATGTTTGAAAACTAGTCCCTAGTGAAGCCTGTATCAATGTTAATAGCTAAGAGGTCAATGCAACTGCTAAACAGTTTGTATTACTGTCAGGGTGGTCATGAAAACAACACCTGCTGCATGAGCACTTGGCAGCTGGGTCAACAGGCACTGTGGGAATTTATCAATTTAGGGGGCCACTTGCATAACACTTTGACTGATGAATTGGGAAAGACGGGCTTACTGGGCTAAAGCTGCTCTATTATGTATGACTTTCTTTCGGATGGCAGAGGCTTCCTGCAGGCTCCAGAAAATAAGCAAAAGATAAACTGAGCTGTTTTTCCCTTATAAAGTGATAAAAAGTGAGAACTCCTTAATAGCCAATGTTAGAAAGGCTTTAAAAAAGGCAGGGGGGAAACCCCAAACCAAAACAAAAACTTTTACAGTCAGTGAGCTGTGATGTGATTGAAAAAAATCCTTAGGTTTTTCCATCATGGTTACAAAGGAGTTTTTGTGAAGTACTTCTGTAAAGTGAAACTCTCTAGGCTGGTATTTGCAAAAAGCTCTAATTTCTCTTTAGTGTCTCTTATGGGAATAGTAACTGCATGTGGGTAGGTAAATGAGATAAGAATTTTGCATGCTCCGACTAAACTAAACATAATTAGACATTAATTCTGGCTTTCCATTCTCTCAAATGACTTAAGGGATAGTAACTTTCTGAACAGAAAGAAATCATATGGCCCACCTGGGTGAGAGCATTCACCAATAAAATTGGCTTGTTCTACAGAGAGTTTCCAGTAGTAGACTCAGAGTATATCTGTAACTCAGCAGAACTGAGTATCTTGATACAGATTAGCCTAATACCGTATGTTTCTGAGTTTTCATTTCTATAGTAATTAAATTCTGCAGAGGGCTATGTTTTCAGAAATGTTACTCCTCTGTCATACCATCAAACACTCTTGACTCACACCAAAAAAATTAAGATCACCAATGTTTTTGTAAAGAGACCAAACAATGTCAAAAGAGGTATGACCTAGATACTGTCGACCTAGATACTGTCCCTTAGTATTTGAAATCAGTCTGTTTGGAAATATGCTCCGATAGCGAAAATCCCAGTTGGTGATGATGGAAAGGATGATAAGTGGAATTACATACTCTGGAGGGGCATGAAAGAGGAGTGAGATGGTTTGAATCAAGTTCAAGTTTCAATCTATTTGAAAGCAGCTATTCTGGCTGTTGATATGAAACATATTGAAATCCAGGTGTATAAGGTGTTACGAGGAGAGGAAAAGGAAATCTTCCCCTGTGTGCAAAGACAATTACTTAAGCTCTGCCCTCATTTGTAGAAATCACCTGCTGGCTTATCGTGGTCAGAAAAATTGTTCCTCCCTTTGGAATCACCGGATTGACAGTGGCAAACATGGAAAACTTCACAGAGGACACAGCACTGTGTGACTGCCCTATAAACTTTTCTGGGTTTAGTCTCATCTTTTAAATAAAAATCTTTTGCATTGTCCATCAGTTTGAGTTCTGAATCTCCTTCATTTTATCTATTATTTGCTTAGAGAGGAAAGTGAACATAAGTATTCTAAAAGAAGACTTAAAAAGCCACATTATGGCTGTTCTGCCACTTGCCAAAGTTTATTTTCTTACTTCTTCGTCTGTTGCTGTCTATGGTTTTCAAAGAACAGCTGTTAATAATGTTTAAATTACAGTTGATATGAAGCTATCAACAGATCTTTCATATTTAAATATGCATTTTTAATACTGTCCACAGCTGCTTTTCTGCTCTTATCATGCTAGAAAATGATTACTCTTTCTTTTCTAATGAGTTTGTCTCCTATTTTCTCTGCTACTGACTAACTGGAATATTTGGATCTCTAAAGATTTTCTGTATCACCGTTTATCTAGTTATTTTTCCTATGCATTCATCTGTATTTTCGTACTTGATATTAGTATTTATTTGTAGAAACAGAAAGCAAGACAGAAAAAAATATACAACAGGAAGTAGAAAAAGAGAAAATGCAAATTTCTTTTTTTTTGGTCACAAAATATACTGCTATTTGTACTGATCTTCAGAACATCTGAATAACTCTATCTTCTAGTTGAGAAGTAAATAAGTCTTTCTCCTCATATTTTCTCATTAGTTCCAAACCCTGGAAAGTAGTTTACTTATGGTAACATTTTTTTCATAATAATCAAAGAATGGATATATTTTTCAGAGACCCAGTTTTAACACAAGAAATTCTTCTTTTGTCTGCTAGTTTAACTACTTGACCTAATGCTGCTTTTATGTGTTCATAATTCTTAGGGTTTCCCACATCTGCAGTCTCAAAGCTAATATTATTACCTATACTCTTTACTTTTTTGCAATGGCTAGTAATATATGTATTTTGCAGCACCTTATATACTTGTCTTTTACATCCATTTTAAACTTTTCTGTTTCTGATTTATTACTTAATTGTCTAAAAGCTCTCAAGTACTAATCTATCATTATAAAAACCTTGTTACAAAGAGAAGGATTATTTAATTCTGTGCTATTGATGGGAGGCTATTTAATTACTGACATGAAGTATTTGGAGGAACTGAATTAAAGTTTCCTGTGGTACCTCAAATTGTGTGTTTCAAGTTGCCTTGATGATGGAAGGATTCAGAACCTCTGTGCAGATCACATTTGTCTATTCGTCATACGTCACCTCAGTTGAGCACCTCATTTTTATTACATGAGAAAGATTGTTTTAGGATAGGACATTCCCATTGCTGGGAATGACTAATGCAAAGGCTTCTTTGGATTACCCTGATCTTCATCTAATGTTTTAACCTGCCCATTTCTTTTGATTTTTTTTTCTACTGTTAGCAGTGCCCAAGTGGTAGGTTTCTTTCTTAAGCCATATTTGGGATGAGGAAATCAGGGCCATGGTTATGTTTGAAAGCAACTTTGCTTTGCAGTAGTTTTCTACAAAGATCAAAAGAAATCAAGCCGTGCATCTTCATGTAACATTATTTAGAATTATTTAGAATAAAATAATAATTTCCTAAGCTTGCAGCAGCTTATGAATGACCGCTAGCAGAAGAAGATTGGGTTTTGTGTGAGGTTATTAATTTCCTTCAAGGAATGATAATTCTGTTCTTTTACCTGCCCCATGCATGCAAGGCTCTCCGCAAATTGATGAGTTTGCCAGGGGCCACTCTCACAGGGTTTTGTTAGTAATGGATTTCTAAGACATGACAAATCAATACTTTGATGATTTTATTTATATCTAATGTTCATAGCCCACCTGTAGCATCTTTGTTCTAGAAAGCTTGCTGTGCTAGAGTTTACACCTGCATTTGTTATATGTATGGTGCATGCCATGAGGAAGACATTAATAGCAGCAACAACATATTAGCATGCAAAAATGTATTAGCATGTGAATAACAATTAATATTTTGTTAATAAAGCTTTACACGAGCATTTGCCAAAGCCATGGAATTTTTAAGCTGTTTACGTGTGTAATGTGAAATTAGGATGAAATGGTAAATAGAGCTGCAATAGTCTTTTGTGGAAATATCTCGTTGTCTTTCACTTAAAAGACTGCAATGGTGTGAAACTGAAAAACAGCCAAACTCCAAACTTTCCCTGGATGAACATTATCTCATATTTCTAAAAAGCATTACCAAAAAACTACATCCCTTTGCCACAGTCTGCTGTGTGTCAACTGTGTGCCAATTTACAAAAGTATTTTATAGTTTTCTGGTTACTTTCACCAGTAACCAAACACAGTCTTGACCCTTTGCCATACATGAAAAGAGTCAACTGTGAGTGCAGCAATGGGAGGTCTGGCCTTTCAGGTATGTCAGCTGAAGACCACCCTACTGGAAGAGGTAACAGGAACAAAAAGCCGAGGTCAAACAAGGCAGCCCCATGTAATTAGATACTAATAGTGGATTTAGGGTGTAAAATTCACTTAAAACCATACACCAACAGACTAAACAATCCTAGTAAGAATGGCAAGTTTTGTTCTAAAAAAATGTTTTTAATACCAGAAAGCATAAATAAAACATACATAGTAATCTTGACTGACAGACTGCACTAACCTGCAGTAACATCTGCTTCCAAATTATTTCCTATAGGTTTGGTATAGTATACTTATACCATATACTTATATATACAGTATAGTACAGTGTGCGTCCAATTTCATGCATTTATTATTATTATTGTCCCGGTAACAACTTTTAGAATTTAAATCTGAGAAGAAAATAAATTCCTCTCTTAAACGGACAACCGCAAAACCCAAAATGCAAGCCTAACTCATGTTAACGGGAAGACATGCTGAAGTAGGTGCTGAACAAACAGGCAGTTGCTTTTGCAGGGTATGATGGAGTCGAAGTAATTATTAACATGAACTTAGTTTCTGTCATCACTTTCATTTTGTGTTAATTTCTGATGCTTTTGCAGGATGGATGTGGTACCTTTACATTGCACAGACTTGGGCTGATAAGTGCAGCAAGATCCGTCACGAAGAAAATGGTATTTCTCCAGCTAACGTGAGTACTTGCTAGTTGTCTTGCTCTTATTGCTGCTGGGGCCCCTGGGTCACACTGGGAACTGGCTTTCTGTAGTCTTTCCAGATTCCCTAATATTTTCAAAGCTCTAGCTGCTCTGCAGAGATCACATCTCAAGAAACTATGGTTTGCTAATTTTCATTTATCCTCATTTTACAACTGGCAAATTAATCTAAATAATTAATCATATTAACTCTGTGTCTTATAAATCATTTGAGTGTAATTTATAAGCCTTTTTGAACTGATGATTTAAGAAGTATTAAAGAATTTTTTGTATTTTTAGCACACAGTGCAGTGGAAGGTAAGAAAATAGAGCTGGGGAGAATTCCAGCACCTGCCTACCGTTGATGCTGCATCACCTTTGTGGCACCTACAGGTCATTCAGCTTCAGAACTACCAGAAGCATCTTTTACCTGTACTGGCCCATGTGGTATCACATTAAATATGTCTACAGTTCTATGAAAACATGCCAAGAATGGGAATCTAGGTGGGAGATTGGTCAGCATTCAGCATAATGTCAGAAAGTAAAAAATTCCAGTAGTTAAGTGTTGGTTACACCTCTGACATTGGCTTTCTATAAGACAGTGGATACTTTTAGTGAATCTGTTCTGCTTGCTGCTGATTGTACATTTGCTTTTAGGAGGCCTTGAGAATTTCCCTTCTTACTGACTGTTGCATAATTCAGCTACATGGAGAGATCTACATTTACCTTTTGTTTTTTAACCCGTTGAAGACTGACCTTAGTGAAAAACGTGATGCTCACCTTTTTGGGTCAATGATCTTGTAGAGTTTTCCACTGTGAGGCTGTGTCATACTTTTACTGCTTGATAATATGTAAATCTCACCTGTTAAAGAAACCAATACAATAACTTAGTTCTCATTTTTTTAAGATGTCAAAGATATGACGTTTGTGATCTAACTGTATTTGCAAGACGAGATTAAAAAAAAACTTCAAAAGAAACACTCAGCACTGAAATATACAACAGAACCATTGCTATTTGAAGATTTAAATAAGCACTTTCCCCAAATGGATGCTAAAATGTGAAAGATACTTTATCATGAACGTTTCTTGTTTCATCTGGTACAGAAGTGGTTAAAAATAAAATTGGGGAGGAAGGGAGAAGAGGGGGATCGGTCTGCTCATGCAATATCTTTGCCCCTTAAGTCTGTAATTTAGGAATAAAAGCAAATATATGACACATTATGCCATAGTGAGTCACACAATTCACAGAATGTGAAAGACAGTGAGGACTGTGGCCCCTTCCAACAACCCATTCTCTTGGTTCTTTTTACAAGGCTGCTAAGGTGTAGCTGAGAGCAGTATAGACAGCTTGGTCAAAGGAAAGACAGCCTTTAGATTTTTTTTTAAACTTTTACTATAATTTTGAATAGTACAGCAGGCATTACTGATAAGGTTTATGATTTAATAACATATTTCTTTTCTATTTACCTAATTCGTCTTCACCAAATCCCAAGACAGGGCCTGAAAAGAAGCCTCTACATGAACCAGTGTTGCCAAGACAGAGGGGTTTCTCTTGCCACTGTTTGGTTGCAGGACTCTGTTGCAGTGTTAAAAAATTTCTATATTCAGAAACACATAAAGCAAATTGTTATATTACATTTTGAATAGAGAGTTTTCACTATCCAGATAAATAAGTAAACACTTGGTGCAAGTAGCTCCATAGACACATTAGTGCAGTTCATCACAATAAGATTTCCTGCCTGTTATTTTTCAGATGCTTAAAAAGCACAGCTTTTTGCTGCTTGTCATTAAAACATCACAAAATTGGCTTCAAGCTATACTATAGGTATCACACGCCAAATAGCTCAGTTTTCACAAATAGCGACAGGAAAACTATGCCCATTCATTTAGAAAACATTGCTATTACTCCATCAGTGATGTTACCATAAAACTCCCAAAGCTTTCGGTGTTTTACCAGTTAGATCTGTTTGGGAAACTGTCCCATGATTAACGTTGATTCCCGTCATAATGTAAATTATGCCAGTGTTTGTGGAACTAAAACCTTAAGAGCACTATGCTGCAAGTGGGAAGACCAGAAATGTTACGTATGTTACCATTCATAAGAATACTGTGCTACTGCTTTTCCGAATCTAGAATTTAATCTGCATTGTCACACCATTGAAAACTGGCAAAGTGACACAACATAGAAGACTGTTGGTGTTCCTTTATAGAAGGAGCTCCAGAACAAAATATGCCTTGTACACGTTTTTTGTTTAAGAGTGAGATGTAAGAAACCTACCCATTGCGGTCTCCAAATACGTAACTTCCATAGAGTCTTTCTGACTGGCAGCCTCGATAGACAAATCCACCAACCAAGGATCCACTGCTGAATGGTTTGAATTCTAAAAGTGAAGGCTCACTTTCTAAAAAGGAACTACCGTAGCATTAGATCATATGCAGTTTCATATTTTTATGCACATTTATGAAAATGTTATTACTTCAAGGACAGAGATTAATTCCATTTAAACATTCTTCAAAATTCAAGACGTGTTGCCAGAAACTAAACTTTTAATAAATCAGAAAATTACAACAAAGACTATTCGTTAAACAATCAGGGAATTAAACAGGAGAAGCTATAATTGCTTTCTTTGGTTGCACAGTCTGGGAGAACTATATAAAGATTAGGTTGGACCTTCACTGAAATTGATGTGGTTACCTCTATTAACTTTTATGTGGAAATACAGTCTGCAGAATAGATCTCCTAAACTTCACGAACACAATTAAACCCCCTTCACTGTAAAGTCCTTCCAGAGTCTAAGAGCAGAAATTCTAGTGATTTTCCACAGAACTGGTTTTCAAAGCCTTTCAATGGTTTGAGAAACCCTTTCGAAATCACGGTTTTAAACATGGTACGTGTGTTATATCCCATAAAACACTAGTATTGCTGACCATAACTTCTTGCTGTAATTTATTTTATGCTGCTGTCATTGCAGTTCCTACACTTTTTTTTTTTTTTAAATAAAACTGCAGAGCTTAGTCACATCAAATAATGTCTTCAAGGATGTTTCAGTGTAAATGTTCCTATTCAGATAATCAAATAGTGCTTAGGGTAAAAGTAGGCTCAACTTGACATGCAAACTGCGTCATTTTAAATTAAAGCCACAGCCAATAGACCTTTTTGTTCTATAAGATTTTCTTTTTTAGTCAGAGGGCTAGCTGCAGGTCTTTGATAAGTGAACTTCCCAGATTACTCTTCAAGTTATGTGGGAGAAAACGATGGTGAGCTCTTTATATTAAAGTGATTGACCCACAGCCTAGTATTAATATTGGCAGGCTGTTCTGGATAGACACAATATTGCTTAGTTTACTCTGCAATAAAGATGCAGTCAAAATTCCATTGGAGCAGTGGTTTACCAAATATTATTCTTCGGTTTGGCTTTTATAAAATGAACACAGAAAATACATGCGATAACTGAAGAAGAACAATTGCATTTACACTGTTGTGTGCTGTTGTACTAGCCAGCACAGCTGCTTTGCTTTTAAGTGAAGTATAGGTGGGAGAACTAGGGATGTACGGAAAACCAAAAAATGCACTGTTCCAGGAAATATACCAATTCTCAATGCCTTTACACACCTTTGACATTATCACTTTTTACCACCATGAATTTACAAGCTGCTAAATGGTTAGCCAAGGTAGGAGATAGGACAGAGTAACTCTCGCCTGGCTGACCTGAGCTAGCAAGCAGTCTTAGTGAGTATCAGAGTTAAAAATTAAACTAAAATTGTGACTGATGAGCATACTGATTGAGAGAGAATAGGAAACACTTTAGTTTCAAGTCCCTAATGGAGTACGTTTATCTATTTGCAATCTAATCTGAACTAGTAATTCATTATGAAGTAGTAGCATAGTGCATTTTTCCAAGTTTTTGATTTTTAGTAAAGTTTAAACAGAGCTCAGTCATTTCCCGGTTTGGTTGTGGTCTGTTGTCTGTCTCACTTTTTCCATTACAGGAGGCACATTACATTCTGTATCTTAAAAGTTTTTTTATGAATGGCTAAGAATATATTTTCATCACTTCCTGATATTCAAAAATCTTTTCTTTATAAGCCATCATATGCAGCAAAAGTGACATCTTTGACAGACTAGCCACTGGCATATTCCTAAAGCTTATTTAAATGATATTCTACACCAATAAGAACAAAGTTGAGTCATTTAAATTTTGTTTTGTCTTACATCTTTTACCTGCTTGTACCGTACTTTTCATAAGTTCTATCTTTTGTAGGTTACGTATCCTGGCTGTGCTGTAAACTACCCATCATGGCTATACAGCCATTTACCTACTTTCTTCTGTTTTCTATTTATTATTCCATGAGCATAGAAACCGACCGTTCACATTAGCTTTACCCTGGATGGAACTTACCATAGTCTTTACCCTTTATTATTTGTAGGATTCTTGCTGAAGATCTGTTCTTTCCATTTGAATCTGAGCAAAGTATAGTTAAATTGATGTTTATGTCTGTTGGGTGGCGGTCCACAGCACATCTGTAAAGCAAAAAAATAAAGAAGGTTCATAAGATAGATGAGTTCATAATGTATAATTTTCTATCAGTAGTATGAAGCATCGCATTCTGAAGGACTATTGTTCCTTTGTGGTGCCTACTCATATGAGGGGCCTGTTTCATACTGAGCCAAAATACCCGAGACGTGCGTCAGATTTGTGTACAAGTGATAATACACCTTTTCCATCCCTGCACGATTTTTTATCTAATGTGAGGTAAAACTATTTTTTCCTAGTGATAAAATGGATTCTGCTCAATAGCACCTGAAATTAATAGTGCTTTAACTAAGCTATATGAGTTGACTTACATAGTGTGGGAATTTTGGACTGTTAATGCCTATCCCACATCGGCCTTTCTAGCCATCAGCGCGCTTGTAGTAAGTGTGGGTGGAGCCCTTCCCTATCTTCATTCTCAAAGCCTAGCCATGATGATGATGATGATGATGATGATGAGTTGACTTACATAGTGTAGGAATTTTGGACTGTTAAAAAGTCCAAGAACCAACTCCTTATCTGAACAACTTTCTGAATTTTTTCACACCATGACTTTAAATGTCACTTCAGTACTACCACCCACCTAATTTGCTGAATTATGTGTTGTTTAGTTAAAGCGTTGTTCTCATCCTTGTTATTGTTTAGATGTCACCAGATGTTCTCATTTGTTTTCCTTGTGCCTTTTTTTCTCAATCAAGATTTCCATCTCTAATGTGCTTGACTCTCTCTCTGCTTTACGTTCTTTTCTTCCCTAAAGGTAATATATTTATTATTTATTAAATCCCCAAATCCTGTACTTTGTTTCTGTCATTTCATTCCTGACTTGTTGTCATGCTCTTCTCCTTCCCCTTTGCCAATGGACATTTGCTTCTAAGTGTGAGGTGTGTGTGGACGTGGAGGAGTGGAGGTTTTAAAAAGTTCATGAGTGCCTTTATTATAAAATGTTGTTACCTGACTGTATGTAAGATTCCTGATTGAAAACAGTATCTACTCGAGAGTAATTCAATTTAACTGAAACTTACTTACCGGCCTGGATTGTGGAGTCCATGTGCAAAAATCTCAGGAGGTTGGTTTGTACTATTAAAATGTGGGTTGCTCCGTGGTATGGAATACGGGACATTGCACAGGTCAGTATTGACGTCGAGGCGCAATACAGAACCTGTAAAATCACTGAGAAAGTTGGATAATAAAACAATTGTTTTTAAAAAGTATTTTACTGGTAGGCTTAATTTACATAATACTACAGTGAGCCAGCAAAATAAAACACCGAGTTTACCGAATAATCACATATAGATTGGTTTTATGATATATGCAAGAATATATCCAAAGAATAGTAGCAGAACCTACCAAAGATTCGGTTTGACCAGTATGTTGCCTTGTTATGTGCATACTAGAACACCCCTGACCATGCTGTTGGGAAGCAACTTGATAATAAGAACAACTTTCCATACTTCCATATTGTTTTATGGCTTCAAACATGAGGATATTAACTCTTCTGTACTGTGTCTATTCTAGGGTAACTGTGGACATAATCACTGTGTAGTTATATAATGCTTTTTGCTATGACTTTGAATCCTACTCTTGAATTCAATGATTTCTAGTCATACTTCAATCCAAAGATTAAGTATACATTAATTAAAAAAACCCCACAAAGATAGTAATTGTATTGATTGAATGGAGATATTGGTACGTGTTTGTAAAGAATCAGAGCTTTATTGTTGTATGAAACAGGACAGTAAAATGTTTTGCCTTACATTCATAGCTGTCCTGGAGAAAGGGAGAAGAATAAGAATGTAGAAGAAGAGCATCAAAACTCCTCTTGCAACCATGAAAAGAGGTGATATTTACATTGATACCTTTCTGGTTTTCTTCATCATTAACCTATTTCAGTCTCCCCTTTAATTTAAAATAAAGTATTAGAATTGCTCTCTGGTCTTGGTTTTATGCATATCCTCATGGCAGAGGGCAGGAGCACCTGCTATTCTGCTGAACTTGAGGCCCATGCAGCAACTCCTTTTAGGTCTGTAAAGGTTCAGCACCGCACTTTCTCTAAAATAAGGCAAATATTCCAACTCTAACAGAGCATAATTAAACAGAGGGAAAAAGCATGTTGAGCAGATTGTATAGGTAGAACCAAAACAGGGTTGCTTCATATGTTCTCTAGACATTTTCCTAAGTGATACAGTGTTGTTACTGACTCTGGTATATGTTTGTAGACACATGTTTAGAATGTTTGCTCAATGAAGTTGTCTTATATAGAATAATAGTTTGGAAAAAAGAAGTCTAACCTATGCTTGAATACAACTCTATTTCCTGATGAGGGCTCCAATATTTAAATAGATTGCTTATTAGCACACAGCTACGAGAGTATGTATTTAAGCATCATGACTGTTCTGAAAATCAGCAGTTTGCTAAACCCAGGCACTGAAAATTTTAAGAATATGTAGTAAAGGAAGAGGGAGTAAGGTTTGCCCTGACACTCACAGATCACTTTTGATTCTGACCTCCAATACTGTGCAAAACCAGAACACAATAATAAAAGTCTATTCACTGGTAGTTTTTGTACCTTAAACCATCCATCTCCTCCATGTCATCTAGAGTGATCATGCCATCTCCAAGAAAAATGTATAGGAAACCATCTGGGCCAAAGAGAAGCTGTCCTCCTAGGTGTTTCCGATGTAGTTCTGCTACTTCTAAAAACACTCTTGCTGTTCTCATATCAACTTGGTGTGGATTTTTCCTGCAATGTAAAGATAGGAACACAGGTTTTGCTGTTTGCTATCATTATTCTTCTTTCTAAAAATAAACTCGAGTCATTCAGACTATACTTTAAGATGTGGATGTTGTAACTTGGTGGAAAAATGCCAAACAATTATTTCTGAGGAATTTCAGTTTTCCAGCATTCACCAAAAAATATTTTGCTGCCTATACACAATAACTAGGAAATAACTATAATTAAAAAATGACAGAAAGGGTCTTAAAAAGAATAGGCCAGTGTACTCACTGGCATTCCAAAACTACTGTTTGAAATAAAATGAGCAATAATTTTTCTTCAAGTCCCCAAGTATACACATTGTAAATCTGATAATTCAGTTTAGAAATGGAGAATACTACCATGAAAAGGCTGGTGAGAAATACAGAACTTGTGAACTTTAGACTTCTACTGATACCTGGATACTGTGTATTCTACGACCCTAAGGATGTGGTCATGAGGTCCAATAGCCCACCGTTCTTGGTTGGTGGTATAAGACACATACAGCTTTCCATTTTTCTTGTAATTGGGATGGAATGCAAGGCTTAACAGTCCTCTTTCATCTCCTCCCTGCAGTCAAATGAAAAACACAAAGAATTGTGAAGTTAATTATGTTCTTTATTGTGTTTCAGCTGGAACTCAAAAAAAAAAAAGAAGTTTCTTTCTTGTGGATAATCTGTGCCCAAACTCTTTTATTTCTTTCCTGACTACTGCACAAAAAGGATTATAAAACATTTCACTTAGGGGAAGTCTTTAAGAGTTAGAACAAGACAGTTGCCTTATGTAGTTATCTATGCACAAGTCTCTTACGCCACTTTTGTGGAGTGATTTGTGTATGTAATCTTTGGGAAGCCATGAAGACAAGTTTAAGTGCTGTGAAGGATTCTTTGCTGGGTTACTAGGTTGCTTGTAATTCGTCGAAGACAAATAAAAAGGTCTGTAATCAGCAGTCATTTCTAATCCAAGTATCCGAAACCTAAAACACAGTGCTGGCTGCCAACTCCCACTGTCTTGGCAATATGTTTAGAAAACAGTTAAATTGCTTGTGTAATATGTAAACCTTTGTTTTACCCTGAAGGCAGCAACATCAGTTGTCACAACTATGGTGGTCTGTTCATCATAGCTAGTATACTGTAGGTAATAAGCAGCCTCGGTCTCTCTGCAGAGAAACCATAGTTTTACATGTGGTCCTTCGATGGAAAGGTTTTGGTTATTTTTGCAAAATAAAAATAGAAAAATCTCCAAACAGCTTTCTTTTGTTACTATGTTTGCCACCAAGATTAGTACAGTTACATGTTAAGCACCAAATCCATGTAATGCACTGTGACAATGCAAATACGCCGTGTACTTAAATAGAAGGCAATTTTCTCTGTGGCTTCTAAAAATGTATGTAATATTACTATGCTTAAAATTGTATTTGTGTAAATGAAGAATAAAACCTAGATTCATTTGGTGTCCTTGAGGTAACACAGCCTCAGCAGGCATCAAAATAAACAGAGTACATAATTAACAATTGAAATTCAATTCATATAGGTGATTATTCAGAAGCTGATAATGGTTTTGGAGTTTTAACTCGGCGTTTGCCAGCCTTTCAAAACTAGTGACTAGTGACTCTGTTGTAGATTCAAGTGATCCAGCTCTGCACCCGTAAGGAGACAAGGTTTTGCAACTCTAACCACACCCATGATAACTAATTATGAAATTTTAAATTATAAGAGAGAATGAAGCTTTTAAAATGCATTCGCAATTCTGAGTGATGGATGGGCCTGTCTTCCTGCTGAAAGACATCCCAAAAAAGGCCTAATTGGGAAAGTGCACAGCTTTAATTTATTTTAATTCAACATGATTACCATATTTCCTTTTTAATCACAACCACCAAAGAGAAACCTGAGTCAGAAGTGGAGATGTAAATAGGTCAAGAGATTTCCATACAAAGAGATTTGTACAACGGAAGCTGGATCCTGCTAGTTTAGAGGCAGCCAAAATTTGCTAGTTTTTTCTTAGAATAAAATAGTTTCAGGAGGTTATCAGAGAGGTTAGTTTTGAAAGTCTAGTTGGAGCTGCCAAATCAGTTGCAGTCATCATGGATGAAGGGACTAGTAATCTAGCTCTTTCTCCTTTACGAGCCAAAAATAATTCTGCAGCTGAGTCTGAGGTGATTATAGATACTCTGGTATGAATTTCTAAGAGTTCTGACCAAGTTGCTCTGATAAAGTCTGAAGCAAAGGGAGGCAAATCAGTTGCTTTGCAAACAGTAAGGCATAGTTCAAAGATTCCTGATGAATGATTCTATCTGTTGTGCCCAGACAAAAGCAGTCCTATTGCTTCTCCTGAGAGATGAGTTCAGCTCATTTAAGGGCCCAGGAATGTCAGTGAGTCACACTAGGCCTGCTATTCCAGGTGAGTTATTGAAGGTATTAGTGAGAAAAGATCCTTCTGTTACTAAGCTGAAGATTTTATTTAGCACTTGATGTCATGGGAGCAGTCTCAGCGTGAAAGTGAAGTTGTTGAAAGCGTAAACAGGTGAAAATTAAATCAAGAGCTTTTAATGAAGTATATGTGAAGCAAGAATTTGACAAATGAACACAGGACCTGCAAGGTAATAAGTATGGCAAGTTGTATGCACAGGTCAGGCCAGTATTTCTACTAATTGCGCTCTTGCATAATTGCATTAGACTGCAATATAGTATCTATTGCTTCCTGAAAAGTCATTCTGCTCTCTGTTTCTCCAAGCGAGCCAGATACACTATGTTCTAAAAAGTCTATTTACTTGTGCATTTAATAAGAACTAAGATACTGAAATCAGTGCAGCATCAAGCAATTGGTTGGCTTATGGTCAACTAGAAATCCAGCTGAGTTTTTCCATACTTATTTTTTTCTCATTCTGGAAAACAATTGTTCATGTGTACTTTCAGCTTTATCACTAACTGGCAAATGTGTTGTTTCCAATGAAATCTCTGCTACAACTTCCATAGCTTCTCAGATGATCTCTGTGGTGCTAAAAGGTATATAGTTTTCTGTAGCGTTATGTCTTGTATGTTATGTTGTATATTGAGAGATATCCAGCAAAATCCTTACAGACAGTCATTTTGGTACTGTCAAACTGGGTTATTTTGTACGAGATTTCAAAATTTCAGATTTTCACTATAGAATAACCCTCACTTTTATTTTTTATCAATGGAATTTTGACGCCTACTGTGAAACCAGCATCCCAGGCTTTATAGTCTTTGTCTTGTGGGTACCATGTGTCAAATACCTGTATCTTTTCTCTTGGCAGCTTAAAAGCTTATTGGCATCCTTTTTTTTTTTTAAGTTTCTCCTTAGATGAAACTAGCACTAACAAACTGTAGATGACATAGTAGCTTGTATGAGATTCTGTACTATGCTATTTGGTGGAATAACCATTAACGTTTGCCAGTTGTATAAGGAAGGGCAAGAATGAAACAAATCTTTGTATTCCACTAAGAGATGTCTGTTGAAAACAAAGAATGGCAGTTGGCTGAAATGAGTATTAATTACCTAAACATACTGTGGACTGGGGCCAGTGTGAAATCTCTGTTGTAGCTAAACTTGGAAGCTCACGCTTCCAGTGTCTGCCTGTGCAGCTCTTTAGTTTGAGTGCTCCTGTCTTCTACTTGCAGTAATTGAGTGTTTCACACCAATACTACACTTCTTTCAAAACTGACTGTCCTTGGGCCAGATTGTAAGGTTCAGCTAAGGAGTTTTATGAAAGGAAAAACATTCTTTTAACAAATAGTTTGATGTAGTTTAGGACCATAAGCATGAAAATAATTTAATCAGAATTATATTATCTTAAGTCAGCAGAAAGCCAAGTAAAGATTAGTTGCATGCATTAAGCTTAAAATGTTTCTTTACTTTTAATTTTTAAATGGTCAGTTAGATACGTTATATCCATTCTGAAAGTATATTGAACCAGGAAATGTTCTCAACTGAATTATATTTTTAATATTTATTTTTGCATTGTAATTTCTGTTTTAATATATTTATTCCTATGAAAATCTGAAACAACTGCACAATATGATCCACTTTGTATTTTGACTAACACTCAGAGGATTAATCGTTGCTGTGAATACTGGATTTTTATGGAAAGGTGCTATTTTCATATAGGCACTCCTTAGAAGTGGTCTCTGTTTTAGAGAAGTATTATTGTATTATAAAGGTATTATAATTTTTCTGTATGTCCTGGGTTTAGTTAAAAACCCAGTCCTGTTT